>NW_025966396.1:0-14760 GCF_021869965.1 Rhincodon typus
CTGTCCTCACTCCCTCGCCTACCGCACTGTCCTCACTCCCTCGCCTAACACACTCCCCTATTGCACACTGTCCTCACTCCCTCGCCTAACACACTCCCTCCCGTATGGCACACCGTCCTTACTGCCTACCTACTGCACTGCCCTCATTCCCTCACCTACCACACTGTCCTCACTCCCTCCCTACCGCACTGTCCTCATTCCCGTCACCAACCACACACTGTCCTTACTCCCTCACCTACCACACACTGTCCTCCCTCCCTCCCCTACGGCACACTGTTCTTACTCCCTCACCTACTGCACTGCCCACCCTCCCTCACCTACCACACTGTCCTCATTCCCTCCCTACCGCACACTGTCCTTACTCCCTCACCTACCACACTCTGTCCTCACTCCCTCCCCTACCGCACACTGTCCTTACTCCCTCACCTACTGCACTGCCCACCCTCCCTCACTTCCTGAATTCTCTGACAGCTGCCTGATGGTGTGTGGTGTCTCAGTGTGGAGGGTACGTGTGGAGGCACTGTGCGAGCCCCTCATTCTCTTCCTCTGGCACTAATTGCCTCTTTAATGTTTCCCTCCCTGAGCTGGCCCTTGAAGGAAATGTGGGACGGGCTCTACAGAAAGTCTCAGGGCTGCTTCTTCTGAGAACCTGTGCCCGATGATCTCTCTTACTGAGTGACCATCAGGGGGAGAAGGGTAGTGAGCGTGTCCTGACCCCACCCTGAGCCAGTCGGATTGACCAATCTGATCCACAGTGGCCATCTTGCCCATTGTTGGAGCAGAGTAGTTGGAGTCACCATGGATCCTGGATCTTACACAGGCCTGCAGCTCCATGCAAAGGTGTAGAGCCTCCGTTCTCTTTCTGTAACACAGCCTGCCACCATCTCTCTTCCTCTCACTACCTGCTGTCCCTCTGCGTTGGAAGGATTTTTGCATTTTGCTGTGTTATGAATACACCTTCCTTGGCCAGTCAGACCTTGATTGGGCCTTGAATCCAGAGCTTCTAGCTGAGAGCCGTGGACACTACCCACCTCCTCACATTCAATAGCATTGAGGTAAAATTATAAGGCTCAGTTGGATGGGCTTGTATTCCCTTGAGTGTATGCATTTGAGTTTTAAAGATGATGAAAGGATTTGGTGGAGTCAGTCGTGAGAAACAATTTACAGGATAGGGTGAGGGTGATAGCCTTAAAATCAGAGCAAGTCTTCTCAGTGGGTGCTATCATGGAGCATTTCTTCATGTGAAGTGGGGGAGGGGTGAAAACTCCCCTTTAAAACTGTCAACTCATGGGGTCAACTGTCAACCTTTGAACCTGAGTGTGCTACATTCCTATCGGACAAAACTAGTGTGAAGGATTACAGAGCCAAGCTGGTCGGTGGAGTTTATTGGATAGTGGGACAGTGTTATGGTTAAAAACCGAAAGAACTGTGGATGCTGGAAATCTGAAACAGAAGTTGCTGGAAAAGCTCAGTAGGTCTGGCCGCATCTGTGGAGAGAAATCAGAGTTTCGGGTCCAGTGACTCTTTCTCAGAACGGTGAGTTACCGTGTCTTCCTCAGTGTGATGGTTGAAGGGAATTTCTCAAATACATATCCTTAGTGTTTTCTGATAATTAACTAATTAACAAAGGACATACCCTAGAATACTGACACTGAGTTACTGGAATAATGCAGATATAAAGAAAACAAACAAAATCCTTATTTAAAACCTGGTCTGAAATCCATCAGAATCCACTGATCATCATCCTCAAATTAAAAGAAAATCTGCACCATTCTCAATGAAGTCCAATTGTTTTTGACAACGTCCCAGGTGGGAGACTGACAGTGAAGGTAGGAATCCAGGGTATCCCAGGACATTTGGCAAATTGGATCCCAAATTGGTTGCATTGCAAGAAGCAGAGGGACGTTTTTCTGACTGGAAGCTTGTGTTCAGTGGAGTCCTACAGGGGTCAGTGTTGGAGCCCTTGCGGTTTGTGGTTTATAGAAATGAATTAGACTTGAATATAGAAGGTTTGGTCAGTAAGCTCGTGGATGGTATGAAAATTGGTGGGGTGGTGAACAGTGAGGAGGACAGTGTTACACTACAACAGGATGTAGAGAGGCTGGTCAGATGGGCTGATAAATGGCAAATGGAATTCAATCCAGATAAGTGTGGAATAGTGCACTTGGGCAGGACAAACAAGGCAAGGGAATCTCATGGTAAGCTGGTCCAGAAGGTTAAGTCACATGGAATCCACAGTGAGTTGGTAAGTTGGATACAAAATTGGTTTGGTCTTAGGAGACAGAAAGTAGTTGTGGAGAGATGTTTTTCTAGCTGGAGGTCTGTGACCAGTAGCATTCCACAACAATCAGTACTGGGACTTCCTCTTGTTTGTGATACATATGAATGATTTGGATGAAAATGTAAGTGCTCTGATCAATAAGTTTGCAGACGACACAAAAACGGATGGAGTTGTGGATAGTGTGGAAGGCTGTCAAATGACACAGCGCAGTATTAGTTTCAAAATAGTGATGGGAAAGGATAGACCGGATGTACAAGTTAAAGTTCTAAGCTGGAGGAAGGCCAATTTTGACAGTATTAGGCAAGAACGTTCAAAAGTTGATTGGGGGCAGATGTTCACAGGTAAAGGGATGGCTGGAAAATGGGAAGCATTCACAACTGAGGTAACGAGAGTCCAGAGACAGTATTTCTGTTAGGGTGAAGGGCAAGGCTGGCAGGTGTAGGGATTGCTAGATGACTAG
The DNA here is from genome assembly GCF_021869965.1 of Rhincodon typus. Lineage (NCBI taxonomy): Eukaryota > Metazoa > Chordata > Chondrichthyes > Orectolobiformes > Rhincodontidae > Rhincodon > Rhincodon typus. The sequence continues at coordinate 2,742 of NW_025966396.1, forward strand.
AGAAATTGAGGTTTTGGTCAAGAATACGAAGGAAGCATATGTCAGGTATAGACAGAAGGGATCGAGTGAATCCCTAGAAGAGTATAAGGGCGGTAAAAGTATACTTAAGAAGGAAATCAGGAGGGCAAAAAGGGGACATGAAATAGCTTTGGTAACTAGAGTTAAAGAGAATCCAAAGAGATTCTACAAATACATTAAGGACGAAAGGGTAACTTGGGAGAGAACAGGGCCCCTTAAAAATCAACAAGGCCGTCTATGTGTGGAACCGCAGGAGATGGGGGAGATACTAAACAAGGATTTTGCATCAGTGTTTACTGTGGAGAAGGATACAGAAGGTAGAGAACTTGGGGAAATAAACGGCGATATTTTGAAAAAAGTCCATATTATGGAGGAGGTGTTGAACGTCTTAAAACGCATAAAGGTGGATAAATCCCCGGGACCTGATCAGGTGTACCCTAGAACTTTGTGGGAAGCTAGGGAAGTGATTGCTGGGCCCCTTGCTGAGATATTTGTATGAACGATAGCCACGGATGAGGTGCCTGAAGACTGGAGGTTGGCTAATGTGGTGCCTCTATCTAAGAAAGGTGGTAAGGAAAAGTCAGGGAACTATAGACCGGTGAGCCTGACATCAGTGGTGGGTAAGGTGTTTGAGGGAATGCTGAGGGCTAGGATTTACATGTATTTGGAAAGGCAAAGACTGATTGGGAAAAGTCAACATGGCTTTGTGCATAGGAAATCGTGTCTCACTAACTAGATTGAGTATTTTGAAGAAGTAACGAAGAGGATTGATGAAGGCAGAGCAATGGACATGATCTAGATGGACTTCAGTAAGGTGTTCAATAAGGTTCCTCATGGTTGACTGGTTAGCAAAGTTAAATCACATGGAATACAGGGAGAAATAGGATACAGAACCGGCTCAAAGGTAGAAGACAGAAGGTGGTGGTGGAGGGTTGCTTTTCAGACTGGAGGCCTGTGACCAGCGGTGTGCCACAAGGATCGGTGCTGGGTCCATTGCTTTTTGTCATGTTATAGATGATTTAGATGTGAACATAGGAGATATGGCTAATAAGTTTACAGATGACACTAAAATTAGAGGTGTAGTGGACAGCGAAGAAGGTTACCTCAGAGTACAACAGGATCTTGATCAGATGAGCCAATGGGCTGAGGAATGGCAGATGGAGTTTAATTTAAATAAATGTGAAGTGCTGCATTTTGGAAAGGCAAATCAGGGCAGGACTTATATACTTAATGGTAAGGCCCTGTGGAGTTTTGCTGAACAAAGAGACCTTGGAGTCCAAGTTCATAGTTGAGTCACAGGTCAATAGGATAGTGAAGAAAGCATTTGGTATGTTTGCCTTTATTGGTCAGTGCATTGAGTATAGGAGTTGGGAGGTCATGTCGTGGGCGTACAGGACATTGGTTAGGCCACTTCTGAATACAGTGTACAATTCTGGTCTCCCTGCTACAGGAAGGATGTTGTGAAATTTGAAAGTGTTCAGAAAAAATTTACAAGGATGTTGCCAGGGTTGGAGGGTTTGAGCTATAGGGAGATGCTGAATAGGCTGGGGCTATTTTCCCTGGGGTGTCGGAGGCTGAGGGGTGACCTTATAGAGGTTTATAAAATCATGAGGGGCGTGGATAGAGTAAATAGACGAGGGTGGGGGAGTCCAAAACTAGATGGTAAGGCTTAAGGTGAAAGGGGAAAATTTAAAAGGGTCCTAAGGGACGACTTTTTCATGCAGAGGGTGGTGCGTGTATGGAATGAGAGGAGTGGTGGGAGATGGTACAATTACAGCATTTAAAAGGCATCTTGATGGGTACATGAACAGGAAAGGTTTAGAGGGATATGGGCCAAATGCTGACAAATGGGACTAGATTAATTTAGGATATCTGGTCCACATGGATGTGTTGGACTGAAGGGTTCTGTTTCCGTGCTTTACAGCTCTGTGACTGTATGATATAGATCATTTGGAAACCCGGGTAGAGAAATGGCGATGGAGTTTAATCTGGAAAAGTGTGAGGTGATGCATCTTGGGAGGTCAAGTACAAGACTAAAGATCACAGTAAAAGGCAGGACCTTCAGTAACATTGATATACAAAGGGATCTTGGAGTGCAGGTTCATAGCTCCCTGAAAGTGCAACGCAAGTGGATAAGATGGTAAAGAAGGCATATCGCATGCTTGCCTTCATCAGTTGGGGAACTGAATATAAAAGTTGGCAAGTCATGTTGCAGCTGTATAAAACTTTAATTAGGGCCACCTTTGGGATATTGTGTGCAGTTCTTGGCCCCACACCATAGGAAGGATGTGGAGGCTTTGGAGATGGTGCAAAGAGGTTTACCAGGATATTGCCTTGATTGGAGTGTATTAGCTATAAGGACAGTCACAGTGTCATACTGCATGGAAATAGACCCTTTGGTCCACCCAGTCCATGCCGAACATCATCCCAAACTAAAATACTCCCACCTGCCTGCTCCTGGCCCATGTCCCTCTAAACGTTTCCTATTCATGAACTTATCTAAGTGCCTGTTAAATGTTGTTACAGTGCCTACATCCACCACTTCTTCAGAAAGTTTATTCCACATGCCAACCAACCTCTGTGTAAAAAAAATTGCTCTTCAAGCCTTTTTTAAATTTTTCTCCTCTCACCTTAAAAATATGTCCTCTTGTCTTGAAATCCCCTATCCTAGGGAAAAGACACATACCATTTACTCTATCTATACTCCTCATGATTTTATAAACCTCTGTAAGGTCACCTCTCAACCTCCTATGCTCCAGTGAAAAAGGTCCTAGCCTATCCAGCCTCTCTTTATAACTGAAAACTTCCACACTTGGCAACATCCTGGTAAATCCCTCCATCTTAATAATATCCTTCCTATAATTGGGTGACCAGAGCTGGACACAGTATTCCGGAAGAGGCCTCACCAATGTCCTCTACAACCTCAACATGACTTCCCAACTCCTATACTCAAAGGACTGAGCAATATAGGCAAGCATGCCAAACACCTTTTTAATCATATGTGATAGAGACTACAAAGAATTATGTACCTGCACCCCTAGGATCCTCAGTTCTATAACACAACCCAGGCCCCACCATTAATAGTGTAAGTCCCGCCCCTGTTTATTTTACCAAAATGCAATACCTTTCCTTTCCACATTGACCCAGTCAATTCTGCCCAGGATCTTGTATGTTTCAATGAAGTATCTCTTACTGTTCTAATCTACCAGCCTAGCCTGACTAACCTTTCTTCATAAGACAACCTGTCCATTCCAGTTTTTAGTCCAGTAAATATCCCCTCTGAACTGCTTCCAGTACATTTTACATCCTTCCTTAAATAAGGTGAGCAGTACTTTACACATATTCCAGATGTGTCTCTATAGCATAATCTCCCTCTTTTTACATTCATCTCCCCTCACAATAAAACAAAAATTCTGAGCTTTCTTGATTACTTGCTGTGCCTGCGTACTAACCTTCTGTAATTCATGCACTCAGACATCCAGATCTCCCTGCATCTCAGAGCTCCATAAACTCTTGCCATTCGGATAAAATGCTGCTTTTTCCTTTTTTGTATCAAAAGGGACTATTCCACATTTTCCCACAATATATGCTGTGTTTGCCAGATCTTTGCCCTCTCGCTTAATCTATTTATACCCCTCTGTGGCCTCCTTATGCCCTCTTCACATCTTACTTTCTCTACATATCTTTGTGTCATCAATAAATTTAGCTTTGGTCCCTCCAGCCAAGTCATAGCAGATATTGGTGTGTTTGCCGAGCTGGGAGGTTTGATAGCAGATGTTTCATCCCCTTACTAAGTGACATCCTCAGTGCTGTGGAGCCTCCTGTGAAACACTGTTGTCTTGTGCCGGTCCGAATTTATATGGTCTGGTTTTTGCTGCTTCTGGTAGGTGCTGGTTCCGGCTGTGCGTTGTAATGGTCGGTATATCGGGTCTGATTCAATGCGTTTGTTGATGCAGTCTGCGGATGAAAGCCAAACCTCCAAGAATTCCCTGGCTGTCCTCTGTTTGGCTTGTCCTATGAGAATAGTGTTGTCCCAGTTGAAAGTGTGGTTTTTCTCATCTGTGCGTACTGAAACCAAGGACATCTGGTCGTGTTGTTTAGTTGCTAGCTGGTGTTTGTGGATGCGGATTGCTAGTTGTCTGCCTGTTTGTCCCACGTAGTGTTTTGTGTCGTCTCCACATGGTATCTTGTAAACCACAGTTGTCCTGTCCGTGGTATCTATTATATAAAAAACACCATACATATAAAACACCTCAGAACTGACAGCCAGACTACTCAGACCACTAGGAATGATGACAGCACACAAACCGGCAATCACACTAAGACAGCAACTGACCAGGATTAAAGACCCAATAGATACGATGGACAGGATGAATGTAGTGGCTTGGCTTTCATCCGCAGAGTCCATCAACAAACACATTGAATCAGTCCCGATATACCCACCATTACAACATACAGCCAGAACCAGCACCTACTGGAAGCAGCAAAAACCAGACCATATAAATTCGAACCGGCACAAGACAACAACACTTCACAGGAGGCTCCACAGCACTGAGGATGTCACCTAGAAAGGGGACAAAATGTCTGCTATTAAACCTCCCAGCTCGGCGAATGCACCAACATTTACAATCAACCACATTGCTGTGGGTCTGGAGTCACATGTAGGCCAGACCAGGTAAGGATGGCAGTTTCCTTCCCTAAAGGACATTAGTGAACCAGCTGGGGTTTTATAACAATGGGCAATAATTACATGGTGACCATTAGAATACCTTTTAATTTTAGAACTGTGAAGTGAATTCACTGGCACCAGGAACAACAACAGCAAACTCAGCTCTGTCAACACTATGAAGACCTCCTTACTAACATCTGGGGGTTAGTGCAGAAATTGGGAGAACTATCTCAAAGACTAGTCAAGCAACAGCCTGTTGTAGTCATACTCAGTCATAGTTATAGGGGAAGCAATAGCCTAATGGTATTATCATGAGCCTATCTATCCAGAAACTACAGTGAATGTTCTGGGGCCTGGGGTTCAAATCCTGCCATAGCAGATGGTGAAATTTAAATTCAATAAAAATCTGGAATTAAGGGCCTAATGATGATTATGAATCTATTGTCAATTGTCAGGAAAACCCCAGCTGGTTCACTAATGTCCTTTGGGGAAGGAAACTGCCATCTTTACCTGGTCTGGCCTACATGTGACTCCAGTCCCACAGCAATGTGGTTGACTCTTAACTACCCTCTGGGCAATTAGGGATGGGCAATAAATGCTGCCTAACCAGCAACACCTGCATCCTTTGAATGAATAAAAATTCCCAGAATCATACCTTACAGACAATGTCCCAGACACCACCATCACTATCCCTGGATATGTCCTGACCCATCAGCAGGACAGACCCAGCAGAGGTGGCTGCACATGGAGATACAATCAGGAAAGAATTGCCCTTGATGTTTTGTAATACTCTTTGATGTAGTACCGTTTCAAAACTATTCTGAAAATCTAAGTACAATACATCCAGCAGTTCACCTTTATCTGCAGCATGTGTTAGTCCCCCAGAGAACTCCAATAAACTGAGTAAACATGATTTACCTTCCACAAAATAATATTGGCTGTGCCTGATTACCTTGTCCTTTTCTAAGTTGCCTGCTATAGCGTCTTCTGACAGCTTCCATATCACAGATATTAAACAAGGTACTTCTTTAAAATTCATTCACTGGCTGGGCAGCATTTATTGCCCATCCCTAATTGCCCAGATGACAATTGAGAGCCAACCACATTGCTGTGGGTCTGGAGTCACATGTAGGCCAGACCAGGTAAGGATGGCAAAGGACATTAGTGCATCAGATGGGTTTTGCCAATAATTGACAATGGATTCACGGTCATCATTAGATTCTTAATTCCAGATATTTATTGAATTCAAATTCCACCATCTGCCACAGCAGGATTCAAACCCAGGTCCCCAGAACGTTAGCTGGGTCTCTGGTTTAACAGTCCAGCAATAATACCACTAGGCCATTGCCTTCCCCACTATTGATATTCACTATTTTCCAATCCAAGGGAGCATTTCCTGATCCAAGGGAGTTTGGGAAAATTGAAGCCAATGTATCAACTATCTCATGAGGTACTTACTTGAAGAGCCTAGAGTGAAGTCTTTCAGGACCGGCCAATTGTCAGCCACAGTTCTTACAATTTACTCAGTACATGTCTGGCGATTGTGATTTTCCTGAGTTTCTCCCTGCTATTTTCCTGACTTGTCACTGCATCTGAAGTGTAACTTGTATCCTTTATAGTGAAGATTAAAAATACCTGTTCACTTCACCTGCCGTCTCCTTATTTTTCATGATTAATTTTCCAAATTCATTTTCTATAGAATCAATGCTGCTTTGTTAACACCTTGTTTTAAATGTCTACAGAATCCTTTGCTATCTGTTTTCATATTCCTCTCCAGCTTTTCTCTAATACTGTAATTTTTCCTCCTCATTTATGTTTTAGTCATTCCTTGCTGTATCATTTATATATTCTGTCCAAGCAGCTAACCTACCACACTGCTTTATGCAATTATATGGTTTTGGATTTAGGTTTGATAGTTTTTAGAGCTTTTCTTTTAGCTGTCTATGGTTGATGGGTCCACCCCTTGGAACTGTTCTTTTTCATTGGAATATGTCTACGCTGTGTATTTTGCATTCCCACCTTAAATGTCTGCTACTGAATCTCTTCAGATTTCTTTGTTCATTTAATTTACCAATTTACTTTATCTAGCTCTACTTTCATGCCATCATAGGCACCCTGATTTAAGTTTAAAATACTACTCTTAGACCCATATTTCTCTTCCTCAAACTGAATATTAAATGTAATCATATTATGATCACTGCTACCTAGGGGTGGCTTCATTATAGAGTCATCGTTTAATTCTCTTCTGTCACACAATACCAGGTCCCATATAGACTGTTTTTTGGATGGCTCCAGAACATGTTGTCTGCAGAAAGTATCCAGAAAATAATGAATGATGTCCTCGTCTAGGCTACCTTTGCATGTTTGAGCTTTTTCACTCCATATTTGGATTAAAATCCTTGATGATTATTGCTGCACCTTCCTGACAACAAGCTCCTCCCATTTCTCCCTCTGTACTCTGTCTTGCCATGGGTTACGTTAAGAGGCCTGTACATTGTTCAAATAGGAAACTTCTTGATTTTTCATTTGTTATCCTAATCCAAACCTGCATCCTGGTTTCCTGAATATACCTCATCCACCTCCATTGTAGTAATACCATCATTGAATAACAGAGCCAACTCTCCACCTTTATCAAGCTCCTGCCCTTTGCTTCAATATTCAGGTTCCAATTCATGTTACTCTGCAGCAATATCAGAGAGAGTCACGGATTGAACAGTATGGAAAAAGGCCCCTTAATCCATCATGGTTATCAAGCATTTATCTTTTCTGATCCCATTTTCCATTTAGCCCACAGCCTTGTATATTACGGCATTTCAAGTACTCACCTAAATACTTCTTAAACGTCTCGTGGGTTTCTGCCTCCCTCACCCTTAGGCAGTGAGTCTCTGGAATAGTTATCAAATGTACTTATTTATTTCTGTTCACACTATCACTTCAGCTGTTTCATTTTTAATTCTACGTGCTATCAGATACAGAGCCTTTAGATTAGTCCTTTGACTATTTATGTAATTAATTTTACTGTCTGTTCCTTTTCATCAGCACCTATTTATTATTTACCTTTCTCTTCTGCCTTGATTTGCTACATTTCTCCAGATTTGATCCCTTTCCCCTACTACTTAGATTAGAACCTACTCTACCTCCCCTAATTACATAGCTCACTGGAACTCTGGTCCCAGCATGATTCAGGTAGAGAGATAATAGGAACTGCAGATGCTGGAGAATCTGAGATAACAAGGTACGTCAGCCTTCCTGCTCCTCTGATGCTGCTTAGCCTGCTGTGTTCATCCAGCTCTACACCTTGTTATCTCATGATTCAGGTAGAGACTCCCACTTTCTCCGGTTCTACCTCCAGAGCCCAATGCACTAGAAACGACTTAGAATCCCTACAGTATAGAAGGAGGCTATTCAGCCCATCGAGTCTGCACCGACCGTCCAAAGAGCAAAGCACCCATACCCAGTCCCCCACCATGTCCCTTAACCCCACATTTCCCATGGCTAATCCACCTATCCTAACATATCCCTGGACACTATGGGCAATTTAACATAGCCAATCCACCTAACATTGAGTCATACAACACAGAAACAGATCCTTCGGTCCAACTCATCCATGCCAACAAGGCATCACATTCTGACCTAGTCCAATTTACTCGCGTTTGGCCCATATCCCACTAAACCTTTCAAATTCATGTACCCATCCAGATGCCTTTTAAATGTTATAATTGTACCTGTCCCCACCACTTCTCTGGCAGCTCGTTTCATAAACACACCACCCTCTGTGTGAAGAAGCTGCCCTTCAGTTCCCTTTTAAATCTTTTCTCTCTCCCTTTAAACATATGCCCTCTAATTTTGGACAGCCCAACCCGAGGAAAAAGACCTTGGTTATTCCCCCTATTCATGCCCCTCAGTCTTTGGACTGTGGGAGGGAACTAGAGTACCCGGAGGAAACCCACACAGACACAGGGAGAATGTGCAAACTCCACACAGACAGGCACCACAGAGGGTGGGATGGAACTCGGGTCCCTGGCGCTGTGAGGCAGCAGTGCTAACCACTGTGCCACCGTGCTGCTCTTAAGGGTCCTCAAGGATGAAATGTCTTAAAGACAAGATACACATGCAACAATTTTCTCTATGTCAATTTATACATGTCTCATGAAGCTCTGCTTCTTAATTTAGTGCTGGGCTTCTCATACTGACTGCAGAAAATCTTTCCTTGCCCTGTCGACATCACTGGTACCCATGTGGTAAATCTCTCCATTCCCGAGGCATTGCAGTAACTGTAGCTCAGGTTCCAGCTCACTGGCTCGGACTCCACAATCCCGCAGAAGTAAGCACATAGACTGGACAATGTAGAACAAGCTTGATACCAGCCAGGACAAAATAGTCTGCTTGATTAGCGCCACATCACCACCTTTAACATCCACTCCCTCCACCACCGACACTCAGTACTGCAGTGTATACTATCTACAACATGCACAGCAGAAATTCACCAAGACTTCTTTCACAACACCTTCCAAACCCATGACCACTTCGAGCTAGAAGGACAAGGGCAGCAGATACATGGGAACACTACCACCTGCAAGTTCCCCTCCAAGTCACTCACCATCCTGACTTGGAAATATATCGCTGCTCCTTCAGTGTCGCTGTGTCAAAATCCTGGAATTCCCTCCCTGAGGGAATTGTGGGTCAACCCACAGCAGGAGGACAACAGCAGTTTGAGAAGGCAGCTCACCCCCACGTTCTCAAGGGCAACTGGGGATGGGCAAGAAATACTAGCCAGCCAACGACGCCCACATCCTGTGAATGGATTTAAATAAATGATGTTTGGCACTTCCTTGGTGTGGTCAATCAAGTGGGAGAATTTTTCCCAAGTTAGCCAGTCTCACTCAACAAAAGGAGCGTTTGGAAAAAGCTCACTGATGGTAGTAGAGTCAGAATATGCTGCCGCTTTTGATCAGATGAGGAAGAAGTTCCTTTCTAATGATGTTTTAGCATTTTACACCCCATGCTCATTCATAGGGTGTTGTCAACAGGACTGGGAGCAGGCCTCACTCAGTTTGTTTTAGAAGCAGGATCAACAAAGTGACATGTTCTCCACACCATCCTTGTTCCAATGGACAGGCAGAGGGTGTGGACAAGGCTGTGAATGTACAAGAATCCAGGCTGGAATTAGCTCGACTCAGTTACTAAGCAATACAATTAAATAATAGGTACTCACCCACAAAATGGTTAATAGGGAAGAGGTTAAAAATAGATGGACCAGTTTTAGAACACAATTTCACACCAAACATATTCCCTCAGTGTTGTGAGAATGTAAAACAACGAACAGAAACCACAGCTAGATGCTGCTGGTACCTTTCTAGACACAGGCTGAAATTGTTGTCAATCTTAATGCCAGCATAAAAACTCTGGTTAAGGGCCGAGAAGTCAGAACCCACACAGAGCACCCGACATCTTACATTGTCAGAACACCTGAAGGGGACATTCAGTAGGAACAGGAGAGAATCGATCCCACTCAAGCCAAGGGGTAAGATTGAGGATGGTTATCACAGGGTGTGTGCATCTATATCAGACTATCCCAGACACGGAGCAACACCATCATCCTGATGTTGTGGGTTTGTTCACTCCAGTGAACCAGTTCAGCACATCCAGACAGAGTTCTAGACTGTCTCAGCCTGTGAATTCAGAGATTATCACTGAGGATTGGGTCTGGGGGATAGTTGGTACTAACAGTGCTAATGCTAGAAAGCAATATTTAATGGTGTTGATGATTACAAAGATAGAGTAAGTAGCGAACTAATGTAGAGCAAGTGGAGAGATTCATGTAAACCATGATCATCTAAGCCGCTGACATCAGTAAAGAGAGAAGAAACCAGCCTAGCATGAGGTCGTAGACACTACAGCAGGCAACAGAGGATCTACTGTGTAGAGATATAAATAAAGGGAATCCAGATACATATCTCAGTGTGCAGGTGGCAGGATTGGTGTAGACAAAGCACCATTGTGAAAAAGAACACACCATAGTCTGCCCTTGTGCTGTTTTGTAGAGAAGCAGTTCCTATGTGGGTTTAACACAATGAGGCAATCATTGATTGTGCTACAGACATGCTGCAATGTATTGTATCCATTCTGATTCCTGGATTTCTAATTGCAGATACATTCTATTTTGCTCAAAAAAAGCATGCAATTTGTAGACAGTCAATGTGGCATTTTATAAATTCCTACTTTGGAAATAAAACCAGTCTGACTTCAAGTTGTTACACAGCCAGATTCTAAACAAGGCCTCGCACCTAGAATGCATTGTCTGACCTGAAATGTCACATCTGGTATACTGAGGGAACTAATAAAACCTTTGGTTATCTCGGGGCAGTGACTTGAAAGAAATTCTGGGATTTGCATTTTAATCAATCAAAACGTGCATCTCCTTTCTAACTGATTAAAGATTTAACAGCCATCTTAGGTTTGTTCAATACATTCGCATCAGTTCTATGACCCTTTGATCTTTTGCTTATAAATTCTGTTTCTGATGCCACCTCTCTCACTGATACTTGAAGAAGGAGTGAGACTCAGGAAGCTTGTGTCTTTGAATAAACCTTTTGGACTATAATCTGATGTCATGTGATTTCTGACCAATTCCTGGAATGAAAGGGATTATTGTGGCAGTTTTCGATGAATAGGTATGGAAATATTTTCTGCCCTGTTGCATGCACGGCCTTTTGTTTGACCTGACTTAAGCCTGTCTGGCGTGGTTATCACAAGTTAGCAAATAGCTATTGCTATGTGTGTTCACAATTGCAAGGCTGATATCAATCCAGCATCACTCTACATTCTAAACCAGCTGCAAGATCCGGGAAAACACAGCGACAATTAGTATAAGTTTGTGAATGTCTTTGTTCAGAGTGTCCCTGGTTTCAATGAACAAAAGCCTGATTAATCTTCAGACAACAACCCTGTGCCAGCCTACTTAACGGTCAAACTGCAAAGACATTTACAGACTGTTGCTGGGTTTTCCCAACTGTTGCAACTTTATTTCAAGGTAAACGTAAGACATTGCAGTGCTCTGGTTTCCTATTTGGGATGAATTTTGTGATCAAAAGATGAGGGTCATATTTGCCAAATTCCAGTCCAGGCAGCTGTCTCAGTTCTCTTGCTCACGGATTGCAATGCTCTCCAAAGTAATGCCATTACCCATTTACATAATCAGTGATAGTACAGTCGTTTAAAAATCACACAACACCAGGTTATAGTTTTAGAGATAGTAGGAACTGCAGATGCTGGAGAATCCGAGACAACAAGGTGCAGGGCTGGATGAACACAGCAGGCCAAGCAGCATCA
>NW_025966396.1:44760-48486 GCF_021869965.1 Rhincodon typus
CACCTTGTTATCTCATTCTCTACCATGTTCTCTGCAGGTCTGATCCAATACTCGGTCACTGTGTGAATAAAGTAGTGTCCTGTTCTCAGGCAGAGGCTCCAGCTGGTGGAGTTTGGCAGGTTACATTATTACGAGGACAGTTTATATCAAATCGGCAGGTGTTCCCTGACTGAGGGAGATAGGAGGGCGATCAGGATGAGCTGTTTATGAACAGGAGTTGATGGAGGGGATATGGGGAACTTATGCCTTCAGGTGGGAAATCAGTAACCTGGAGGTCTCTCTGTTTGTGACAGGCCTTTATGGGACAGAGTTAAGAAGGATTTTCCCACACAGAGGGTCACAGAAATCTGGAAGTCTCTTCCCAAAATCTTGTGAACACTGGAGTTCTGTTGGAGCTTTCAAGACTGAGGTAATTCAATTTCTGTTGGGTAAGTGGATCAATGCAGATAGAGCCAACGTACACATCAGCCATGAATGGCCTCCTCCCTGTTCCTGTGAGTTTTCTTCTATTGCTCTTATAACTTACCCTTCTGCCTAATAAGCCACGATCCATTCATACAGGCCATTCAGCCCCTCAAACCTGCTCTGGTAAGATTATGACTAACCATCAACTCCACTTCCTCCCCAATATCTGTAGACTTTGTTGTCACTCAAGGATCTTCCAACCTCTCATCATCCAACGTAGCACTTCCCCTCAGAGAGGCAAAGAAACTCCCTGGAAAATGGGGAAATGGACATACTGGTTGTACGGGAGATCCATTTTCAGATGCACATAACAAGTTGGACCAGTTTGTACCATCTCCAAAGTTTTGCAGCTTTTTCCTCCAGATCACCTCTCCTTCTTCTAAACTTCAATGGATACAGAGTCAATCCATCCTCATAAGACAAGCCTTCCACCTCAGGAATAATAGAATCCTTATAGTGTGGAAGCAGGCCATTCAGCCTGCCGAGTCCACACCTCACCCAGAGTCACCGCCCTACTCTATCCCTGTAACCCTGCATTTCCATGGCTAATCCATCCTAACCTGCACATCTTTGGACTGTGGGAGGAAACCGGAGCACCCAGAGGAAACCCACGCAGACATGGGGAGAATGTGCAAACTCCACACAGACAGTCGCCCGAGGCTAGAATCAAAGCTGGGTCCCTTGTGCTGTGAGGCAGTAGTACTAACCACTGAGCCACCGTGCCTCCCCAATTGGCAGTGGTGGAACCAGTCAAGTCAATTTCCTTTCAACTGCTTCCTATGGCCTTCCTGAAATAAGGAAACCTAGACGGTACTCAGGAATGCAGATGTGTTCTCTCAGTGACTCTCTCTCTGGGACCGAATCCCACAGTCCTGTAATAAGCTCACTGCCAAGTACGGATGACATTGAAGAGATGGCAAGACCCTTATCATGAGGAAATGGCACTGGACACAACTTAACCCACTGTCAGACCCAATCTGTAACGAACAGTGCCCTTTCACCATCACCGTGCTCAAGGGCTCTCAACCAACCAGGGGCCAACAGTGGGTAGACCAACACTTGAAGCACATCTCCAACAGGCAGACTGGAATGTCAGGGGACAGCTGCACTGGGAATGGCCTTCCATTGGAATGAGGTGATCTTACTCACAGCTACATAACCTTTCCAATGTTTTCAAGTATTCCATGCGTCGCCATAAATGTTTACATTCTGAGATCATTTTAACAGATCCCAAGCAACAACAGAGTGAGCACATTCTGCAATGGGGAAAAAAATACTAAATGACTGAACCACAAGATTTAATAATATTTCCAGCGTACAGTAAACACCACCCACAACGCCATCCTGATAAAGGTCAGAGATCTATTTATAATCAAAGTGCGTAAGGGAGAGGGGAACAATCAAGGACAACCACATTTTTTTGTGACTTCTCAAAGTGCAGATTTCAAGCAGGCCCCACAATCCAAAAGGAATGTAGCGAGAGGCGGAGGCCATTCAGATTTCCTAGCCCACTCTGCGAATTACTTAGCTCGGGGATCATCTGTACCTCAGCTTTATTGACACCAACCGCCCCCCGCCCTCCCCCCCACCCACCACTTCATGTGCTGCCCTTCAGTGAACAAAAATAAAAAGATCTTCTTGCAAGCTCCAGTTGATTGCCAGTATCCACAGCCTTTCCAGGGAGAAAGTTCTAGACTTCCACTACTCTCTGCAGATATTTTCTCATCAATCTCTTCACAGATGTCTATAGTAACACCTTGAGCAGGTGGGACTTGAACCCAGGCCTCCTGGCCAGAGGTGGGGAGACTTTTGATAAGGTCCCACATGGGAGACTTATGACAAAAGTAAGAGCCTATATAAACCAAGGAAATTTGGATCCACGATTGACTGAATGGCAGGAAGCAGGGGGTGATGGTTGAGGGGTGTTTTTCTGACTGGAAGTCTGTGTCCAGGGGTCAGTATTGGAGCCCTTGCTCTTTGTAGCATATATAATAGTTTAGACTTGAATGTCAGAAGGTTAATAAGTAAGTTTGTGGATGATTAAAAAAATGGGTTGTTGGTAAATAGTGAGGAGGATAGCCTTAGATTTCAGGAAGATATAGACAGTCCAGTCAGTTGGGCTGACCAACATCAAATGGAATTTAATTCAAATAAATGTGAGGTGGTGGACTTGGGCAGGACAAACAAGGCAAGGGAATACATGGTGAATGGGAGGACCCTTGGAAGCAGTGAGGATCAGAGGGACCTTGGTGTGCATGTACACCGGTTCCTTAAGGTAGTGGGACAGGAGGATAAAGTGGTTCAGAAGGCACTGAAGTTCAGAAGAAAGGCCAATGAACCCAAAACATTAACTCTGATTTCTCTCCACAGATGCTGTCAGACCTACTGAGCTTTTCCAACAATTTCTGTTTCTGTTTAAGGCAGCAGATGGTATAGTTGCCTTTATTAGCCGAGGCATCGAGTTTCAGAACAGGGAGGTGATGCTGGGACTGTCTAAGGTGTTTGTTAACCATGGCTGGGTGCAGAGAGAGATTTACCAGGATGCTGTCTGAGCTGAAGAGTTTCAGTTCTGAAGGGAGACTGGACAGACTGGGGTTGTTTTCCCTCAGAGCAGAGCACACTGAAGGGGACATGACTGAGATGTCTGAAACTACAAGTGGCATGGATAGGGTAAAAAGGAAGAAACTTTTTTCCTTGGTGGAGGGATCAGTGACAGGGTAATTTAAAGTGGGCTCCAGGAGGTTTGGAAAGGATGTGAGGAAAGCATTTTTCACCCAGAGGGTGGTGGGAATGTGGAACTCACTGCCTGTGAGGGTAATGGAGGCAAAAACACTCATCACATTAAAGAAATATTTAGATGTGCTCTTGTGATGCCAAGGCATACAAGGCTATGGATCAAGTGCTGGAAAATGAGATTAGAAGTTACATGCTTGCTTTTGAAAAACACAGACTTGATGGGCCGAAGATGGATTTTCTGTGCTATAGACCTCTGTGACTGCACCTGAAGAATCCCACGCCACATTTGTATGTTACTGAGCCATGGGTTGGAGCTTTTGGAGCCCTGTGGTTAATTAGCCTGATTAACAAGCCCCTTGATGGTCATTACTCTTGAGCTCCTCCGAAATACCCCTCCAACTGCGTGGGTTTTTCGTGCCTCTGGAAGACCACCCAGTGAGCTTGGTCTGCTCAGCCATCAGCCTCCCATGGGGCTCGTCCTTTCAAACCAATCGAATGACCCAGCCTCAGGAAAAGGGGATCCCT
>NW_025966397.1:0-48461 GCF_021869965.1 Rhincodon typus
TGGAGCTAAATGTTGTGCAGTGACAAACAATTCCACTCCTAACCTTATGTCAAGGGAAGGTAATTGAAGAAGCTGAAGACTGCAGGGCCTAGGACACTACCCTGAAGGAACTCCTGCAGAGATATTTTGGAAGTGGGATGACTGATCCTCCAACCATCACAACCATCTTTCTTTGTGCCAGATATGATTCCAACAAGTGCAGAGTACCCACCCCCACCCTTGATTCTTGTTCAGATAGGAATCCTTTATGCCACAGCAAAACTATGCAAAGCTACACAAATATGTCATCTAATATCTGTAGATATTACTGCACAATAAAGAGTGCTCTCAGGAAATTATATTAAACTATTCTCTCAGGAAGCCAATTATCAGTCCAAAATTTTTTTTTTGGGTCAATTTGAAACAATTTTAGATTAGCTTATTGATAGATAGTTAAAAACATCTCAAGTTAATCAAAAGCCATCTCCAATTCTTAAAATTATAAGATGAAAGCACAAATCATTATTCAGCCCACTGTACCTGTTACAGTTCTTCAGTAAAACCAAGTACTCCTAAGTCCCCTGATCTTTCTCCACAGCTTCACACTTTTCTCACCTTTAAGTACTCTAATTATTTATGCTTTTCAACATGCACATTGAATCTTCCTCCATTGTGCTTTCAAGCCGTGATTCTCTGTTCAGTGCAGTTCATTACTGCAGTATTATTTTGCAAATTTCATTCATTTTCTATGCTAATCTATTGCTTCTGCCAAGAAACCTAACATCAGGAACAGTTTCTCATGATTCTGAGCAGCTCTCAAATCGGTTTTTAAAAAAATTTCTATTGTAAAGATTTTCTTTAATTCGGTCCCTCACCATTGGTACTGTTCCAGCAAATCTCTTCTGCATTTTCTCCAAGGCCTCATTGTCTTTCCTAAAATATGGTTTCAGAATTGAACACAACACTCCAACTGGGGTCAATTTGTTTGTGTGTGTTCTCTTGCTTCCATACTCCAAAATCAACGCTGGGGCCACCATACACTTTTCTCCATGTACCAGATCATACAATTTCAAACTGAAAGAATTCCAAAATACAAACCTGAAAGATGGCCAGTGCATTCTGATGCCTTCCAGTAAAGAGACTTAATTGCACCCAAAAAAGGAGGGATTGAAGTAGTTGAAAAGACAGAATTTCAGATTTTTCAGATTTTTCAATTGTTTCCATTAGGAACTGCACAATTCGACTGCACACATAGTCTTTTCCATCAAAGGAATTCTCGAGCGTCAAATACTGCAATCAGAAAATAACACTATGGATGTAAAGGAAGATCAATCTCAAACATTCCAAAGAGCACACAGTCATTGAATCACTTTTAGAACAGTGTTATTCGATAGGGAACCACTGAAGGTAAATTGCAAACAAACCACAACAAAATAACAGACAAATTAATAATCCTTTGATGATTAAGTATTATATTTTGGCTACAACACTAGGTGAATCTCTACTGTTTCCCTTCTAATAGTATTTGGAACAGTAACAATCCAAAATAGATATTTAATCTAACATCTCAACTTAAAAATTGCACTCCCAACAAGCAAGATTTTCACACTATCGTACAACATGGAAAGCTGGATTGAGAGCAAGTTTTTGTTTTAAATGCTTTCAGGGGTGTGGGCTTTGCTGGCTGAGCCAGCATTTACTGCCCATCCTTATTTGCCCTGCAGAAGGCAATTGTGAACTGTCTTGAACCACTGCAGACCATTTGGTGTACATAGATCTACTCTGCTGTTAGGGAGGAAGCTCCATGAATTTGAACCAACAACACTGAAGGAAGAATAATATATTTCCAAGTCAGGACGATGGGTGACTTGGAGACGAAGTTGCAGGCAGCTGTGTTCCCATATTTCTGCTGTCAACACACATCTGGTTGTCACAAACAAGTGCATCTACAGCAGGCAGGTTAGTGAGGACAAGTATATTTCCCCTCTCCTTGGTTCCGTCATCACAGTCCAGCAATACGTCCTTTAGGACTCAATCAGCTCAATCAGTCGTAGTATTTCTGAATCAGTGAACTGCATTGAAGTACACTGTGCACCCTTGGCCACCATCAGTACTTCCTCGATGTGTCCCTGCACTGCTCAGTGCTTCCTCCAAGTAGCTGCCAACATGAAATACTGATTCAACAGAAAGGTCGGGGTTGCAGGGGCTTCTGGTAATCAGGTTTCTTTGCGCACGTTTCACCTGATGACATGGGACAAAGAACTGTCTCTAACAGCATTGTGGGTATACCTAAACCAAATGGACCGCAGCAGTTCAAAATAGCAGCTCATCACTACTTCCTCAAAGGCAACTTGGGATGGGTAATAAATGCTGGCCCAGGCAATGACACCCACATTTCATGAATGAATTTCAAAAAAAACGAGTCCAGGGTTAATATTAAGCACACTCAGGTCAACTCACGTTCTTCCATATACAACCGTACCACCACCTCTGCCAAGTCTGCCCTGCCATTGGGACAAGGCAAACACAGGGAAGCACGGCGGTGTCATATTCGAAGGGTAGGCATTTGCTTGACTAGTCTGAGACACACCTCTCTAACTACCTCAACACCAGGGTGCTATATTTAAAGGATTAGAAATGAGGTTACACAGCACCAATGTTGAATTAAACTGTTTAGTCCTTGTTCTCAAGACTAATGTAATCAGAGGATGCAGCAAGAAAGCAGGCACAAGTTATTGAGTTGGATGATCAGCCTACCCCCACTTTCTATATTCCCACGTTACCTAATATGGATTAGTTCCAGACAATTCCAAAGTACTTACAGTCCACCAAACAGCATTTGTAGGGGCATACTGTACAGCTGTCTCGCACATTTCTTGAACCTCTTCCTTTGTACCTCGTTTTGAAAACAAGTTGAGATAATGGCACCAAATTTCAGGATCTGTTCTGTTAATTTCAAGTGCTCGAGCTAAAGCATTCAGTGCTGCATCTAAACATTCTGTTGGAGTCCTAGTAGAAAGCAAAAATCAATGCAAAGTTCAAAACGAGAATTTTTCCAAGACACATTCTAGCATTTAAAAAGACGACAATGTAGGCACCATCCCCATAATTTCCATGTTAATTTTCTCATCATTCAGGGAGGAAAATAAAGAGGCCAGGCAGCAGAGTACTTGGAGAGGAAAGGCATGACATTTTTCTTTGAAATGCAAATGTGAAATTACTAAAGGATCTTTGCAATGCACACCTCCAACATCCATGATGTTAAAGTGTTTGAAACAAAATACATCAGTGCCAATTACTGACAAGGAGCAGCTATCTAAAATACAGTATTCATTTAAATAAATAACTGACCACAGAAAGTAGAACTAGACATTTTAATGCAGTGGCATGTTTCATTTGAAGTATCTGCCCAAATTTAGGGCATTGAAAATATCAGCTCTATATTTTCAGAGGTTTCACCACCGTTATTCTTCTGAATCTGGCTATAACTTTGGAATTTGGCACAATGGAAAAACACCAAAATCCTGATGTTCTGGTCAATAATTTTTTGCTTCACCACAGGTGGTACTGGGCTCCTCATCTCAACAACTCCCACCTACCATCTTAACTACCCAATTCCACGAGTAAATCAGTAAAAGGTGATCAGGCAAGAACTTCATTATTACTCATTTCTGACAGTCACCCCACAAAAAATCAAGTCTATCTAATGAGACGTGACTGGGTATTTAACAGCAACCTGGGTAACCAAATAAGTTCATAAAGAAACAAAAAGAGGAATTGCTGGAAAAGCTCAGCAGGCCTGGCAGCAGTTTTGAAGAGGAATCAGTTAATATTTCAGGTCTGGT
The DNA here is from genome assembly GCF_021869965.1 of Rhincodon typus. Taxonomy (NCBI): domain Eukaryota; kingdom Metazoa; phylum Chordata; class Chondrichthyes; order Orectolobiformes; family Rhincodontidae; genus Rhincodon; species Rhincodon typus. The sequence goes on from NW_025966397.1 coordinate 3,825, forward strand.
GACCCTTCCTCAAAACTGATGATAGCTTGAAAAATGTTGCTTTATATGCAGAAGATATGGTTTGGTGGGGGGGGGGGTGTCACGTGTAAACGATAGGTGAGTATATAGCCCAAGGAGACAGAAGGACAGTTGGCAAGACAAAGGAGTGGATAATGATCGCGCTAGAAGGGTGAATAGCTGTTAATGGAGACTGTTAGTTGCTAACGATAGGTAGACTATAAGATAACAAAGCCTGGTGTTGGGGGTAGGGGGCTAGGATGTGGGACAGTTCAGGCACTAAAATGATTGAACTGGATATTGAGTCCTGAAGGCTGCAGGATCCTCAAGCGGAAAATGAGGTGTTGTTCTTCCAGCTTGCGCTGAGCTTCACTGGAACACTGCAGCAAGCCAGAGAGAGATGTTGGCCAGGGAACAGGGTGGTGTATTAAAGTCATAGGCAACTGGAAGCTCATGGTCTTTTTTATGGGCAGAACGTAGATGTTCTGAGAAGCAGTCACCCAGTCTACACTTCTTCCCAATGTAGAGACAACCACATTGTGAGCAGCGAATGCAGTAGACTAGATTGTGAAATGTAAGTAAAGTGCTGCTTCACCTGAAAGGCATGTTTGGGCCCTTTGATACTGGGGAGGGAGGAGGTAAACGGGCAGGTGTTACATCTTCAGCGGTTGCAGGAGAAGGTGCCGTGGGGCTGTGGAGGGGAGCTGTTGGGAGTGAAGAACAGTGGACCAGGATGTCCCGGAGGGAAACGTCCCGTGGAAGGCAGACAAGGGAGGGAAGGGGAATATGTCTGGTGGTGGCATCTCGCTGAAGGTGCAGAAATGGCAGCTGATTATCTTCTGGATGTGGATGCTGGTGAGATGTTAGGTAAGGACAAGGGGAACCCTATCACTGTTACAGGAGGTAAGAGAGGGGCTGAGGGCTGAAGTGGGTCAGACTGATTTGACAGTCCTGTCGACAAGGGTGCTGGGGAATCCTTGGTTGAGGAAGGAGGTAGACATTTTGGAAGCTCCCTTGTCGAAGTTGGCCTCAACAGAACATATGCGGAGATGGAGGAACCGGGAGAATTGAATGGAGTCTTTACGGGAAGCAGGGTGCAAGGAAGTCAAGTCCAGGTCGCTGTGGGAATCAGTGGGTTTCTAGGTGAATATTAGTGGCCAGTCTATGCCCACAAATGGAAACAGATGTCGAGAAAGGAAGCGAGGAGTCAGCGACAGACCAGGTGAAAGTGAAGGTGGGGTGGAAATTGAAAGCAAAAATCAATGAAGTTTTTCAATTCCAGACGAGAGGGAGCAGCAGCACTGACAACATCATTGATATATTGGAGAAAGTGTTATGGGTGGGGGCCAAAATAGGACTGGAACAAGAACATTCCATGTACCCCACGAAGAGACAGGCATAACTGGGCACCCACATGCGTACCCAAGACCACCCCTCTGACCTGAAGAAAATGACAGGAGTTATGAAAGAAGCTGTTCAGAGTGAGGAAGAGCTCAGCCAAGTGGAGGAGGGTGGTGGTGGGTGGGGGATGGTTCAGGCCTTTGCTCCAAGAAGAACCAGAGAGCCCTAAGACTGTCTTGGAGGGGGGATGGACGTGTAAAGGGATTGCATGTCCATGGCAAAAAGAGGTGTTGGCTGGAACCTGGAAACTCAAACTGGCGTAAAGCGTCTGAGGAATCACGGATGTACATGGACAGGGACTGGACCAGGGGAGAAAAGACTGAGTCAAGGTAAGAAGAGATGATTTCTGTAGGGCAGGAGCAGGCAGAAACAATGGGTCTGCCCGGGCAGTCCTGTTTGTGGATTTTTAGGAGGAGGTAGAAGCAAGTTGTGGGGGGCCGGGGGCAAACAGCTTGGAGGCTGTGTGAGAGCCTGGGGGAAGAGGGCAGAGATCACCACCTTATTTTCTGCTTGGGGACCCTACAGCCCTCAGGACCCTATTTAGAGCTCAATCATTTCAGGGCCTGAACACACTCCCACATCCTAGCCCCCTACCCCACATACCAGGCCTTATTATCTCTCAGCCTGCCACTACACACTACCTATTGTTAGCCAGTGGAGTCCATGACAACAGCTGTTCACCCTCCTAGCCAGATTGTTATCCATTCCTTTGTGTAACCGGTCTTCTCTCTCTTTGGGCTCTATCCCCACCTATCGTTTACTCCTGACTCCCTCCCCCAACCCTATCTTCTGCATGTAAAGTGACATTTTTCTAGGTACCATCAGTTCTGAGAAAAGTTACCGGACCTGAACTTTAACTGATTTCTCTTCAGATGCTGCCAGACCTTTTACAGCAATGCCTGTTTTTGTTTCCGATTTACATCATTGCAGTTCTTTTGGTTTTTATGAAGCCCTTAAAGAATAAATTCATGACTGATTTTTAAAACCAGATATTTTTATAAATTTAGTTTCTTCATAAAATTGTTTTTTTTTAAAGCAATCTAACAACTATGCCCTAATCTATGAAGTAATTCAAAATACCAAAATTTGAGTTTTTAATAACTCAAATGAAGTGACAAAAGTACATTCAAGCATATGACGAGTAAAAATGCAGGAAACTGGCAATGCAAATCAATGTCATTGGTAATTACTTGTGAAGAGTATGATTCTCTATCTAGGAAATTCTCAGCCTTCCTGGTAATAAGAGGAGAATCTTGCTAATTTAAAAATTATTTTCTAAAATCTTGAAAACTTGTGATACTGTAGGTTCAAAGCAAGTAAGTGGGCACCATACTTATTTACTTACTTACGACATACTTATGGTGGCCACCAAATTACTTATTCTGTTGCCAATTAAGTTGACGCACAAGTGTCAGGAATGCAAAATGCCCTTTTAGAAACTTGTCGTCTCAAAGCCTGAGTAACCTCAGCTATAAGTACACTAATACTCAAGTTCATAAATAAATGGGAAAAGTTGAAGCTAATTAAGGCAATAAGGAAAAACTGGAACCAAAGGGCACGTGCTGTCTAAGATTATGAATGAAATTTGTGTTTAAATAGGTTTTGCAGCATTGTTCTGTCATAAGCCTGATGAAATACTATTTGACAAGTATGAATAATACATTTAATGAAGACAACAAAATATTTCTGCTTTGTAGCCAAAGTCTACTTGCTGGGTGAACATTTCAACATTTTATGGCAAGAATCTTGGATGCTTTTTCCTTTTTATAGAACAATCTGATCACACGAACACAACACTGTCTCTCCCCATTGGCACATAGTAAACAATTCCTGAAACCCAGAATCAATATCCCACAATTTCAAAAAGCTTCAGGAGCTGATCTAACTGGAAAATTCTGCTAAATGCCACTTGCCACTCCCTGGTACTTCTGGGTGCTAGTCATTCCTACCTCTACACGCTTGGGTATCAGATTCCCTCATTCTTAAGACGCGCAGAAATCTCAATGTATATTTTTTGAAAATCATAAAATGTGTTGCAATTCAGTCATTTAGAAAGTATGCAGGAATAAATCAGAAGCAGAAATTCCTGTGCTGCTGTGCCTTTAAGCACTTATTTTCATTTGACAGAAATAAATGCAGGCTTCAGAAGAGGAGACAAGACTCTGCACACAGTAACTAGTGACGGAAACTTGTGAAAATTAAACAATTTAAACAGGAAGGAGAGAGAACTTTTGATAGTAAGAGGTCTTCAAATTAATAGAGAGCATAAATCATATTTTGATTTTCATTTATTTGTATACAAGACAGGGATTGTGTAGAAAAGAATGAAGGGCGAGGGAGAAGAAGAAAAAGGAAATTGCAAGTAGAAATAAGCATCAGGCTTGGTTGCTACATCCTTCCTCCTGTTGCCAAACATAAGAACACAGACGTAAGATTAGGCCACTCGTGCATCCTGTATCACAGCTGGTTGTTTACCTTGACACTTTGCAATATTCCCATATCCCTTGATAGTAATTGTCCATCGATCTATCTTGAACATAGTCAATAATTGAGCTGCCAAAATCCTTTGGAAAATTCCACAGGGACACTACTTCACAAATAAATAAATTCCTCATCTTCCAGATACCCACCAGCCAAGGAAAACATTCTTTCTGCTACTACCTTGTTGAGCCCTTTAAGTTATTTTTTTTTTCACAAGTTCCGAGGATCACCATTCATTCTTTCAAACTCTACTGATTCAGTCTCCATCTTTTCTTATACGACTGTCCTGCCATGCCAGGAGGCAAGTCTGGTTTATCTTTACTGAACAGCAAGTTTATCCTTACTTAGGTAAGCAGAACAAAAGTGCACACAAATAATCCAGGTGCCTTCAGATTTATACAATTGAAGCAAGACAGCTCTAATGCTGTATTCAAATCCTCTTCTGATTAAGTCAGCATAAAGTTGGCCTTCCTCATTGCTTGCTGCACCTACATTTACCTTTCAATGATTTATCAACAAGAAAAACCAGGTGCCTTTGGATATTAACACTTGTTAATCATTGACAAAATAATCTTCATATCAATTCCTCCAATCAACATGGCTAACCTTACACAATCCGGGCCAGTGTATTACTCCAATGCTGTTCACTAGCTTTTTGTGTGGCATTTCATCAAATGCCTTCTAAAAATCCAAATATACCATATTCACTGGTTCCCCATTATCCACTATGCTAGTAACATCTTCAAAACAATTACGACCCAAGGTCTCTTGATTGAATCACTGGGTGACTATGAGCTCCTGCAGAATTATGGTCAAACATAAACATCCTGAGCGATTTAAGAAAGTTTAAGAAAAACTCCCTTAGAATTGAAGACTTGTAGCATCCTACTTAAATTTCCTTAATACATTGGCATGGTGAAACTGTGGTACTAAAACAAATGAGTTGGCTGCAGAGACAGCAAATAGAAGCAATGTCAAGTGTGATATTTTAAAAACTGGTATGAAATCAAATCAGTAGCAGACTGATTTCGAAAGCTACAGATCAGATTCTGCCCTTTAAAACTAATTGAAAATGGAAAATAATGAGTGGGGGATAAATAACTTGTACACTCAAGGATCAGAGGAGGATCACAAGAGAAAGGAACCCTGCAATTGGATGGAGGCACAACCACAGGAAGTCACAAAGAGGGAAGCTTAAAAAAGGTACAGCTGAGTGCTCCAGATGGTTCCATTTTAATTTGCCTAAGACTTGACAACTTCATACAAAAATAGCTGACCGCAATAGCATATTAATAGGTGAAGTTCTTGAAAGCCAAGACATATCTGCAAAATATAATTTGCGTTGTCATTAATTTTCAGATCTCCCATGACCAAAATGTTGTATTTTTAATTATGCTAGGCTCCTTTAAGAGTGTTTCTACACTTCATAGCTTCTCATGTTAGGGCTTCCTGACTTAAAGGAATCCCAGATTCCAGTGGCTTATTCTCAATAAGAAACAAAGCAGATTCAAAACAAACCTTTCTGCATTTAAATTGTAAATGGTAAGTATCGAGTAACTCTAATATTAGGGCTCATGTACATGAGCAACTAACTCAACACAATTTCAGGAAACCTAGGCTATAAAAGAACAAGCCTAGTCAAATTTCATTAACTCCTATATTCTGTGGTGTTATTACATGTACCAATTTATTAGTATGCTGTTGCACAAAAGTATTTAAGAAATTCATGGCCTTCATTTTGTATGGCCTACAAAACCTGATGCAAAAATAATTGGTAAAATTTGAGTTTTCTTGCTTTGCTTGTACCTCAGAACAAAAATTAGAAAAGTTTAAAACCATGTGACACATGCAACCAATGCAGATTAATTTGAAAGTGTGTTAATAAGCAATTTAGCATATCTGAACACTAACAACACAATAATGCACAACATATGCAAAGCAAAAAAATGCACTACATATGTGACAACTCAAATTTCCTTTAAAATTGGCTATTAAGGACGAGTTTCTTGGTAATAAATAAATTTATTTGAACGTTAACCTTCGGAAAGAGAACGTCTTACCAAATGAATTTTAATCAAGTAAATTAAATATTAACCTATCTACAGTTACTTCATTTACTTTCACTAGCTAAGGAAATAACTGACAAACATACCCTTCCTTTTGATTCATGTATTTGTACGCAAGTTTAATCCAAAGCTGCACATCTTGGGGATTCTCCATCACACTGGTTTCAAGATTGGCAATGTCATCAGTCTCTGCTGCAAAATACCGAACATCATCTGGGGTAATAACTGCATCCAAAGCATGGGTTCCAGGCCATGAATGTTCCACAGACTTGGCTGAAACAGAGGACATTGTTTTATGTTCCGCAGGAAAGAGTTCCAAACTTGAGGAACCGAGCATTTAAGAAAATATCCCCATGAAAATAATTGATTCGTCACAAATTTAAAAGCGATTACATTACATACAGTTTCAGAAATTTCAGTGTTACTCAAAAAGATATTACAAGCTCCCCATGACAAACAAACCCCCAGCCCACCCAAAATATAAACCACAAACATTCCTGGTTGAAGCACCAGTTAATTCAAACACATAAGGCAACTTCAGTAGCCCTGTCAGGAAAACTTCCCATATTGCCATAATACTTCAATTTACTTTAATTCAAAGCTACATTCTATCACTGAATATTGTAGGTAAATATTTCTTTAACAGAATTTTTGATGTGTCAAATGACTCAGCAGTGCTGCATTGTCAAGTTGGGACATTTTAAATAAAGATATAGGTTTAAGTTTTAATGTCTTTGCTAATAAACTTGAAGTATTAAAGTGTTGTTTTTAATTGGAGGGATGAGATTTATTGCAGGATGGACAGTAGAGATATTGTCAGGGAGTGATAGCTCCCAAAATTTCCAGCATTACAATATGCTAAGGAGAAGCCTTGTTAAAGCTGGGAAGAAAAGTTAAGCTATGAGAACTGCCCAAAATCTTAAACAGTACAATTTTTAGTAGTCTTTTCTTTGAAGTATTTGACATATGATTACAGCTGGAAATGAGATTAAACAAGACCATTATGCAAATTCAGTCCTATATCTTTGCTACATAATTCCTGTATAAGCACTTCAAGAGTTAACACCAGATGTATTAAAACATTGTTTATTTAAATTGTTGCTAGGAAAATACTACTGGCCTTTGAAGGATAGATTTTTGATGCATTTTTATCTGCAGTGAAAGAAGGAGAATTTTATTTATACAATAAACACTATCCAGTTATCAAGACCATCTACTATCAAAAGACGACATGGACGAGGACTGTGCTATGAAAATTACACCATGAATGAAAAACTGAACAGGTGAACCATGTCAATTGTATACTGCTTTATCAATGATCCACCTTCATTCAAAGAACAGTTGCCCACATATTCAGAATGGATAATGATCGCTTTGTCCGAATGTTGCAAAAGCAAAATCGAATAGTTTTTTTTAAAACTTCTAAGCTATCTACAGAAATCTGATGCATACCATATCTTATTGGCCCAGAATTTTGTTCATCATCGCTGCCATTAATGGTGCCACTCTCAGAAACTTGCTTTCTCAAAATCTGGGGCTTCCATTTCCTTCTGTCTTTGAACGTTGTAAAAGGAGGTGCTGAAACAAATATTACACGCTACATTTTTAACTTGCAAATATATCATTTTTGACAATTTCTAAAATCATTCCTGAAATGACAACGTGGAGAAACTCAGTAGTCTGACATCTGTGGAGAGGGAAACAGAATTAATGTTCCAAGTCCAGTCAGAGTCTTCTTCAGATTCAAAGGAGGCTGAGAAATGATGACCTTTATATTGTTGACAAAACAAGGAGACCAAGTGGAACAGACATTGTGTGCCCAAAGCTTAAAAAAAAACTGACTATAGGACTAAAATAGGTCAGCTTTACTTAAAGCAAATTTATGCACACGAGACACAAGGAAATCAAAACATTCATGCTCTGAAGTTGCTGAACTCAGCATCGAGTTCCAAAAGCTACCAAGTGAATAATGAGGTCCTGTTCCTCAAGCTCGCTTTGGGCTTCAGTGAAGCAATGCAACAGGGCTAGGAAATATTAGCATGAGAACAAGGTGGCATGCTGAAATAACAAGCAACTGGGAGTTTGGGCCATTCTTACAGACACAGCCAAGTTGTTGCCATTTGGTCATGCCGATGTAGAGGTGACCACACAAAGTGGCGAACACAGCAGACAACACAAAGTACAAACAAACTGCTCCTTCAGCTGAAAATTGTTTTGGGGGCCTTGAACAATGAGAAGTGAAAAATAAAGGGCAAGTATACACCTTCTGCATGTGCACAGGAAGATGGCTTAGGGGAAAGAGGGGTCAAGATATCCTGACAATTTTTTCCAGTGCACAGACCTCCAAGGTCTGTGGTGCTGCAGCAACTTCGAAAACTGTAAGCACATGCATCAGTATGTCGATTGACATCCACAGAACCTTAAAGCAGCTCACGGATGAGAGAGGACACTGAGGGTTGGGTGGTGGGATGAAAAGAAATGAGGAAGGGTAGGAGCAGAAAAGTAGACCAGGAAGTCACAAAGAGAATGACCTCTGCGAAATGCTGACATGGGAGGGGAGGGAAGCAGCATTTGGTCGTGGCATCATACTGGAGGTGGCAGAAATGGCAGACTGGTGGGGTGAAAGATGAGGATAAGGTAATCCAATTGTTGTTCTTGCAGAGGGGGAAAACGCATGAGGGAGAAGTGCAAGGAAGAGAAGCTGAGGGCCCAACCATAGGGTGAATCACTATGAAAAAGGAGAGAACATGTGAAAGCGACCCTGTATAACGTGGGATGTGTAATCAGTAGAATGCAACAGAGATGGGAAAAACAGCGAGAACAGAATGGAGTGCCTACAGGAAGCAGGGTATGAGCAAGTCTAGTCAAAGTAACTATGAAAGCCATGTTTATGATGAATTTTGGTGATTGAAATGCCCAGATATCAATGTCAAGGAAGTGAAGAGTCAGATGGCTCAGGTGAAGGCTAGCGAAGGATGAAAATCAAAAGCAAAACTGAATTATTTTCTTTGTTTTCCAGACAAGGCGAGGAAGCAACACCTGAGTATACAGTGCAAGGTGAAGACCAACACGTCACGTGATAACAGCAACATCCTTGTCAGCAGACTGGATAAAATTAAAGGTTAAATCTGAGAGAACAGAGTGCAAATTCAGAAGCAAACAGGTTAGGATGGTGAGGGGGAGCAAAGAAATTAAGATGACGCATGCGACTGACAGTTTTTGACAAAGATCAAATACAAGCTTGAAGCTAGAGGTGGGTCCAGGTGGAAGAAGAGTTATGGAGATGGGGTAAGAGAGTCCATGCAGCAGGAAGAGGACTCTTGTCTTAAAAAAGTGAGCACGGGGTGAAGGCAACAGAGTTCAAGGTCACGCCATGCCAGAGATTCATGGAGATTGAACAGTAAAGTCAGAAAACACAGTCCATTGATAAGGACAGATCCTTCAGCCTAATTCCAGTGTAAATTGTAATTTCAAAAAAACCAAGAATGTGGGATCAGTTTTGAAAAAGTAGCATACATAAATACAATAATAAATATTGAACTTCACAAAAATCATTTTGACAAAGCCGCAGTAGATTAATTCATTTAAATGTGCTTCAAACCATTTCCAAGTTAAATGCCTGACTGTTGTGGCACATTTTCCAATAAATTAAAAAAACTTCAACGCACATTTAAATTTAGATCATCTCCACAGGATCTATAGCCACATGAGAACCCGAGCATTTTCTTCCTCACTTTTTTTTCTCAAGCAGGAACTAATTTGAATTATGATGCGTCAACCAAGTGTCCATTCTTCATGATATTACATTGTTCTCAAAATAAGATGCATCACTGTGGAAGTAATGCTTAACTCCGTTCAGGGGAGATCTTAACAGGAGGTACAGTCAGGCTAACTGCTCAGATTTCACCAATAAGCTGTAAACTTGAACAAAAGTAAAATAATTTGCATGCTCGAAAGTAAATATTTGAAGGACTGAAGTGTGAGAAAATAAACTTTCACTTACTGTGACCAGTACTCTCATTCACTTGGCTAACAAGGAGAACAGCCATCTCATCCGTGGTCATACGATCTTTGTTTTTGCCGAACTGTTTATCCACATAATTTTCTGCATGTAAATAAGAAGTCTATTAGTTTTATGCAATGAGTTCTCACTTCAGAATGCAGTACCTTCAACTAAAAATATTTGGTATAACATTGAGAACAAAAAGAAATGAATGCGGTGATCGCACTTTGAACAATCATACATAGTCACATTACAAGTACTTCATAGTTCAAAGCCAAAACAATACACAAACATCTAGACAATTCAGCAACTTAATTACCTGCTGCAACCCTGATTTCTTCATCTGTACTAAAATCTGAACATTTAATCAGAGATAAATTGTAGGAGAGAAGATCTTGAAACAGCTGGCATTGATTTAAAATGCAGTCTCTCATGTGTTGCCTAGAGAAAAAAATTTAGATTTTAAGAGGTTTGTAAAGCTTTATCCCTCTGCATTACCAAGCATTGTATTGCAACAGGTGTAAGTCAACTTCCACAAAAGACAAACCCTCAACTTTAGGCTCCGCGTGCTCGGAGCTAGAATCCAAAATTGTTGCTAATTAAGAAAATAAACCTTAAGTAAAAATGGAGAAGAGCTACTAATTCTTATGTATTGTACACTTCAAACATGCTCTAGTGAGCAAGTAATTAATTGATTGTTAACAACCTTGAAATTAAATACTTTTAAATAGCATTAATTTGAAGGGAGCTTCCAATACTCCTGTTTTAAGGACAGACCATTTACAATTTTTCTGCAAACATACATAGTTGGACTTATTGATGTTTGTGCTAGATCCGACTGTCAGAACAGGCATTCTTTAGCATTTATCACTGTATCATTGATTTTATTAAATTAATTTCATGCAAGACCAAGCAATAAACATACCATTGGCAATCATCATCATTGCATGTACCAGTTAAATCAAAGCGACAGAAACTTTGTTTGGGGTCAATCAAGTTGCTGTAGGAGACTGAACTAATCAGAAGTTTTTCCTTGTTACGAAAGTAAGGACTGAACCTGCAGAAAGAAAGAGGTTTGAGCATATGAAAACAACATTCATTGAACTTTGGCGGCCCTTGGAAATTAAGGAAAAAATGCATGCGTTTCAGTTTTAAATCACCTTATCTGAAAAGCATTTCAGATTTTCCAATTTCAAACATGCAGATTTATCAGCAATGTTAATTTCTCATCTCATTCTGATTTAAGCATAAACTAAAATTTGTTACTGTGACAGCAATCATCACTGGAGTACTTAATTTCTAAAAGTGAGCTGATCTTTCAACATTTCTCAGCATTTCAAAAGGTAAAACCATGTCATGTAGTTGGTCCCATCTCCTTGAATGCATGCTTACAGTCAGATAAAACATCATAACTAACTGAAATTGACCTATTCAAAAGCAGTTTAATTCATAAGACATGGACATCACAGATTAGGCCAGCATTTATTGTCCATCCCCGATTGCCTCGGAGAGGTGAGATGCTTTCTTGAACCAGTGCAGTTCCTGAGAGTAGGGACTCTCAGTGCTGTTCATAAAGGAGTTGCAGGATTATGACCCATCAACCATGAAGGGAACTCACAGGTAATGTTCCATGCAACTACTTTGCTTGACCTTCTCGGTGGTAGATGTCACTAGTTTTGAAGATGCCGTCCGAGAAGTTACTGCAGTGCATCTTGTACACGGTACACACGTCTGCCACTGCGTCCATGTGAAGGAAATATTGAAGGTGGTAGATAAGGTGACACTCAAGTTGGTATGATTTGTCGTGGATGGTGTCAAGCTTGAAGCATTGTTGGAGCTGCATCTATTCAGAAATTGGACTGCACAACACCACATTCCTGGCTTGTGCCTTGTAGGTGGTCAGACATTGGGGAGACAGCAAAGTTGCTCAGCAATCAATTCCTAGCCACTAACCTGTTCTTGTAGGAAAAGTATTTAAATGTCTAGTCCAATTAAGCTTCTGGTCAATGATAACCTCCCCACCCCACCCTACACCAGAGGGGCAAACTGATAGAAGTATATGAAATTATGAGAGGCGTGAATAGGGTTAATAGTCAGAGTCTGTTCCCAGGGTTAAAGTGCCCAATACTAGGGGGCATGGGCTTAAAGTGAGAGGAGTAGTTGTTTAAAGGAGATGTTATGAGGCAAGTTTTTGTTTTTACACTGAGGGCAGTAGATGCCTGGAAAAGACACTGCAGGGGCGGTGGTAGAAGCAGATACAACAGCAACACTTTACAGGCATTTAGACAGACATAGAAATAGAGAATAAAGGGTTATGAGCCATGTACCCATGATATGGATTAATCTAGAATGGCATCATGGTCAGCACAGACATGGTGGGCCAAAGGGCCTGTTCCTGTAGCATGCTTCCAGATACAGTACATACTCCAGTAAGCAGAGGTACAGCATTTGATGCACAATTTTTAGAAAATATGTTTATCTACTGCATTAATCAGGAGATCCACCAGTTTCATATTTTAAGAACATCAACTATTAAATCTAACTAATTAGGTTTAACTAAGGCATACACCTGTCTTGCACCAAATTTCAGACTAAAACATACAGAAAAATTGGGACTAACATTACTGCACTTCTCCCCCTTCATCAAATGAAATCAATTATATTATTAAAAATAATTCAACATTAAGAAACATAACTGAATCACTAGTAGCCTAATACAACTATGAAAATGCATTTCTCCACCACGAATCTACAAATTTCCTAAAAGCAGGAATAAGTTTAATGCAGAAAATATTTATTGCTCACATATGGTTCCCTTCAAAGTTATGAAGTCAAACTTCAGTTTATAAGCACTGCCTGAGATCACAACAAAAAATTGAGTATGCTTATTACATCGATGGTACAAGGCTGCAAGTGCTGACTCATTTTCTGTTGGCTGAAATTCTCCGTATTTCTTAAAAGATGACCCATTTGCTTTTTAAAAAAGCTTATACACAACTGTGATACAGATTTAACATTCATTAAATGCTAAATATCTATCACTCAAACCTTATGATATTGTTGAAGGCAAGTCAAGGACACATTGTAAAGAACTCTTACCACAGCCAAACTAACATTCTGTCACAATTTCTTCCAGTTAAACACTGGGATTGATAATAGAACTGCCCTTTGCTCCTTCCCCTAAATGTTTACTTTGGCCACTAATTTTCATCTCTTTTCAAATAGTCTTGGGCTCAACCAGACTATATCCAGTTTCACAAAGGTGACTTTATAAATTTGGAATTTACAAATTTCCTTCTTCATGCTTGCAGCCTCTAATTGCACTCCTCCAAGATTCTTTAGCCTCACTCCTGGCAAAACATTTTGATAACCCAATTAATATCTCTTGTTCTCCGCACCCACTTCTATGCAATGCACAGAATTTTATCAGAGACAATTGTTACAAATGCAAAATGGAGAATGTGTCATTGACTATATTCTGCCCATTTCTGGATAAAGCCCTCGACTGATAAACTAATAGGCAGATATTTCCCTGAATAAACAATTAAAAGTTTTGCTTCAAATCAGCATACATCTACCACCTCTGTATTTCAGTACACACAAGGTAAATCAACCCTATTAGGCTGTTTCAATTGCATACAAGGTCAAAAGAAAGCCAATTTCACATTGAACAAAGCTTTCTGAAAATATTAAACCATACTATACAGGTTAAATATGAAATATAATTCTGGTAAGTGTTAGATACATTTTTAGGGGTGGGGGGCAGTAAGGGAAGGATGTACACAATAAATGGTATTGTGTACTCAAAGTACTGAGCAAAGGGACCTTGGTGTACAAGATCATAGATCCCTGACAGGTAGACAAGGTGGTGAAGACAATGTTATAGGCTGCTTCCTTCTTTAGCTTGGGCTAATGATCAGAACAAGGAAATCTTGTTAGAAAACTTTGTTAGGCCACAGGTGGAAGAGAGTTCAGTTCGGATCATCGCACTGTTGGAACGACATAACCGCACTGGAGAGGGTGAAAGGAAATTCGCCAGGATGTTGTCTAGAATGAAAAGTCTCAGTTATGAGGAGAGATTGGGGTAGGCTGTTTTTTGTTTTCCTTGGAGCAGAAGAGGCCGAGGTGGGGATCTGATTGAGATATACAAAATTATGAGACACACAGACAGTAGGTCATGAGAATCTCTGCCTCACAGCAGAGGTGTCTAAGACCTGGGGGCGTAAGTTTAGAGGTGAGGAACAAGTGGTTTACACTGGAGATCTAAAAGCACTTTTTCCACCCAGAGACTTGTAGAAATATGGAACGTGCTGCCTGAGAGGGTGGTGACAACAGATTCTCTTGCAAATTTAAGAAGCATCTGGACAAGTACTTAAAATGCCAGGTTCCTCAATCCTGCACCACGATTCAAGATGATCACGGCTGATCTGTTGTGTTTGGAATTCCACATTCCCATCTACCTTCTACAAACTCCAAGTTACTTGGCTAACAAGACCTACTTAAATTTGCCAGAAGATTTTAAATGACCCACCTCCACCACCTCGTGAGATAGAGTCAAAGCTGCACAGTCCTCAAAATCTCTCCTCACCACTGTCCAAGTTCGGAGAGTCTTGGTGAATGTAAGGGGTTTTGCATGGGTCAAATGCATCTTTAGCAACTTTTTGCTTTTACCATTCTGGTTTATCACAAAGTGAAACACAAATTCTTCATCTTTGTGTTTTAAATTCCAACTGAACAGTTTTATCAGGATTGTGTTTGCTTAAAAGTAGGAAACGTACCGATGAATATTGAACAAAATCAGTTTAAATTTCATACCTGTAAGATTTGAAGACCAAAAGCGGGCTATTATACGGTCCAAAGGCAGTTGGCTTCAAATCAGTTTGTCTTGACTGTGCCAATACTATATCCAAATCCACAGGAATCTCCTGTAGAAGACATCTTTTTATCAACAAGTACAACCAGAAGAAGTATTCTGAAAACACACCACACTGAGTTCAAAAAATATTCAGAAAGAAAAAAAGTTTACTTGTAACAGTACCACGACAGAGTTAACACATCTAACGAATGTTAATTTTGAGCCATCAAAAATCAATAACCTTTCCAAAGAAATTTCCATTACACTGATTATAAAATGTCACTGCATGATTATTTCCTATCAGAGAATTCTTGTTCAAATCAGCAATACCACTAGTGATGTAAATTTCCAGTTTACCTAGATTTTCATGTTTGGTTCTTTAATGATTCACATCCACAAATACTGCTGCAACTGCGTAAATACCAAATTAGAAGGCAATCCTCGACAGCAAACTCTTCATTAACAGGCACCAATGGGACCAGGCATGTACCAGTTGATCAAAAGGTCCAAATAATCAATGTAAAGACACACTAAGTAATAGACATGTAATGCATGGGGTATAAACATCACTTATAAATTATTTACAGCATAAACCAATAATAATGCAACTTTGCCAGCCGACAGCCATCTCACTCACCCCCACAGCAGACTACTTGGACGCTGCAGATATTATGATAGTACAGTAAACATGTGGTATTTGAGGCATATAATTTTTGCTGGTTTATCAAAACAGCCAGTTCATAAGGTGCCAGTTAAAACAAGGTTTGCTGTATATAACAGATGTAAACAAAACGTTTTCTAAAATACTAGCATATGTTGTAAACCATGGTGACTTTTTGTATTCTTGCCAGGTTTTCTATTGGGCATGTTGTGAACTTTAGCATTTGAGGATAGCAGGGTCGTAGAGCTCTACAGCATCAAAACAGATCCTTGGTCCAACTCTTCCATGCCAACCAGATATCCGAAACTAATCTACTCCCATTTGCCAGCATTTGGCCCATATCCCTCAACCCTTCTTATTTATATACACTTCCAGATGCCTTTTAAATGTTGTACTTGTACCAGCTTCCACTACTTCCTCTGGCAACTTTTTCCATACACAATAATGCAGAAGTTGAACTTATTAACGGTCCCATATTTATACTTGAACAAACTGTCTTGGGGAAGCTAGCTTCAAATCCTAAAAATTTTCATTTAAAAGTCTAAATAAACATGCAAGGAATATTCAGACCATGATATAATGTTTGATCAGAAGGCAACACAAGCCTACTTCTTGAGTTCCATCACTAAGACTTCTCCACGGTAAAAACTGACAGGAAATATTTGTTTGGTATCTTACCCATCTCCTTTGGTTCCACTCTTAGATAATCTAGGATATCTTTAAGAGACCCTATTCTCTCTCGAGTTACACTTTTACTCAATATATTTGTAGCATCTCTTCGGATTCTCTTTAACCCTATTTGCCAAAGCTTTCGCATGTCCCCTTTTCTGCCCTCGAGTTTTCTCTAAGTATACGCCTACTGCCCTTATACTGTTCTAGGGATTCACTCGATCAAAACTGTCTATACTTGATATACGTATTCTTCATTTCCTTAACAATCCTCAATTTTTCCAGTCATCCAGCATTCTCTACACCTTCCAGCCTTGCCCTTCGCATTGATAGCAACATACTCCGAACTCTCGTGATCTCCTTTCTGTAAGTCTCCCACCTTCCAACTGTCCCTTTACGTGCAAACAGCCTCCCCCAATCAACTTTTGAAAGTTCCTGCCTAATACTTTAAAAATTGATCTTCGTTCAATTCAGAATTGAACTTTTGGATCAGGTCTATCCTTTTCCATAACTATTTTAAAACTAACAGAATTAGAGTCACTGGCTCCAAAGTGCTCCCCAACTGATACCTGAGTCACTTCCCAGTCTTATTTCCCAACAGAAGGTCAAGTTCTGCTCCTTCTCTAGTCGGTACATCCACACATTGTAAACAGTGTATTGAATATAAAAGAGTTGGGACATCATGTCCCAGCTGCACGAGACATTGGTCAGGCCACTTTTAGAATACTACATTCAATTCTGGTCTCTGCTATAAGAAAGATGTTGTTAAACTTGAAAGGGCTCAGAAAAGATTTACAAGGATGTTGCTGGGATTGGAGGTTTGAGTTATAAGGAGAGGCTGAATAGGCTGAGGCTTTTTTCCCTGGAACATCAGAGCCTCTGGGGTGACTTTAAAGAGGTTTATGAAATCACGAGGGCATGGATAGAGTGAATAACCATGGTCTTTTTCCCCAGGGTGGGGGAATCCAAACTAGAGGGCATATGTTTAAAGTGAGGGGAACAATTTAAAAGGAACCTAAAGGAAATTTTCACATAGGTGGTGGTGCGTGTACAGAATACACTGCCAAACGATGTGGTGGAGGCTAGTACAATTACAACATTTAAAAGGCATCTGGATGGGTACATGAATAAGAAGGATTTAGAGGGATAAGGGTCAAATTCTGGCAAATGGGAGTAGATTAATTCAGGATATCTGGTCAGCATACACGAGTTGGTCTGTTTCTACGCTGTATAACTATGTCTAGGTAGCATTTCTCTTGCTAATTGTAGATTGTACGTTCAGCATAGTCATTCAAGCAGTAATGTGCAGTTTTACAACTTGATTGACAGAGAAAAAGAATCAAATTTACAATTACTAACACTCATCAGCCTTAGGTTGCTGGATAGCATTCGCACCTTCCAAATCAAAGATCAGAGTTCAATTTCCACACTAGAGATGCAAGGATAAAGACCTATTAAACTCATCACTGCGAGGTGTTGAGTTTCAGACAAGACATTAAATCAAACCTCTGACAGGCAGACATTAAAGATCACAAGGTACTAATAATTTTAAGAGCAGATACATGTCTCAGCCATTATTTAACTGTCAATCAATATCTACAGCAAATTATCTGGTCATTATAAAATTATTTAAGGGACCATGCTGCGCACAGATCAGGTGTTAGATTCCCCATATTACAACAGTGACTAATGGCCATAAAATACTTGGGATGTCTTGCGTTTATGAAAGAAACTACATAAAGTAAAAGTTTTCCTTTGCACTTAACGTCATTATTATTAATTTGCAAAGGAAAATCAAATTTACTGATGAGCTTCCTAAAATTGCAGTTCTTTGCATTATTTCAAGTTATAGACATCAATTCCATTCTACTAACCTGGCCATACACAGGTTTCTCTTTGGAAGACACTGATAGTGAAGTCTTCTGAAGCAATGTTTTCAAGTCATCAGCCTCTCCATGAAGCTTTTTGAGATCATCAATATTGAGCCCAAGAAACAGCTCAGGTTCGTCAAAGCTTTTCTTCATAGGCTTGCTTAAAGTTTCTTTCCCCTGACTTAGATCTTTGTGCTTGAGATTTGGCTTAGTAAAAGAGTTTGATTCTCGGAATGACCTCCTTCGTTCCCTTAGAGACGGGGACTGCACTTCATCTTCTGCATCATTTTCTTCAGTGTCAAGAACAAGTTTATCCTGTGTTAGGTCATGCAGAGAAGGCTGGGACACCACAAATGCACGCTCTTCCTCTATCCCTTGCAAATCAGGTTGCCCGGCATTCCTTAAGGCCTGTGCCTCCTTCAGTTTTTGAATCTTCAGCCGATACTCATATTCAAGTTGCTGCAAACGTTTTTTCTCCATAGCTATGTATTCAGCAGATTGTTTCTTTAAGATTGCCACATGTTTAGACGAGCCATCCAACCGGATATTCTTGTTAGCCTGAAAGCAAGTTATTTTTAAAATCAAATACTAAATCATGGTACGAAGGCATCTAAAAATTATTTAAGTGTGAAAGGTTTAACAGAATAATTTGGCCCTCATGTCAGAAATGCAAAAAAATGTGATCCCTTTCAAAATAATAAATACCAAACAAAAATCTTGAGAAAATAGTTACTTGCTCTAAACCACATTAATTTTCATTTGATAGTTTTAAGAACAGTAGACAAAATATTTCAGGGCATATCATAGCCATCTGGAAGAATGAATTAGATCTTTACGCTCAGGCCACATCATAAAGCAGCTGGAGTAAAGAATTACATCTTTAGACTAAACACTGCCTATCAACTTTTGTATGAGAGAGCGCAAAACAATAATTTAACTAAGATTAAAACCAAAAGCAAATGTTAAATATAGAGAAGACACAAGACAACCAAGTACTGATGCAGTATTTAGGGTTTCCTATTGTTTGTGACATTACTCAAAAAATCTTACAGCAGATTTAGTGACAAAGTGCAAGACATATTTCGGCTGTATTACACATTGTATCAACTTATTATGCATTTGTATGATCAAAATTCATTGAGGAAAATTCTATAAAAAGGATGCATCAGCCATGGCTAACTAAGGAAGCTAAAGTTGGTATCAAAGGACAGATGTCCAAAGCTGCCAGATTTAACGATTGCTAGAAGATAGACATTTTAGAAACTAGTAAAAGGAAGAGGAGAAATTGAGGAAGAAATTGCAAGTATGAAAAAAAGTGAGAATAGAAACAGCCAATAAAGTTTTCTGTACAGATAAAAAAAAGCAGCCTAACAAAGCAGTGATCCACTACAAGTCAAAAATATGGAAAATTAGTATTAGGAAACAAGTAACTTGCAGATCTTTGATTAAGTGTTTTGTATCTGACTTCAGGAGTCAAAGGACAAAAAGCAACCCAAAAACCGTCAAGAAAAGCAAATGGAGGAACTTAAAAACAAACAGAAAAACATACCAGGAAACCTGATGGGAGTAAACTGACAAGACCCCTGGACCTGACAAACTGCATCCTAGGGTATTAAAGTGATGTGAAGGTGTCGGGGTCGGACGGAGTTGGACAAGGTGAAAAATCATAACACCAGGTTATAGTCTAGCAGGTTTATTTGAAAACGAGTTATTGAAGCAAGTGCAAGAGATATTGGTTGCAGTGGCTGTAATCTTTCAAATTCCCTAGATTCAGTAAAGGTGCCAGTGGATTGTAAAACTGCGAATCTAATACACCCCTCTCGGAAGGAGAGAAAAGCAGGAAAAAAGTTAGTCTACCATGATAGGAAAAATGTTATAAACCATTATTAAGGATTGAGAAACAGGATACTTAAAATCCCAATAGAATCGAGCAGAGTCAAAATGAAATGGTTTCTGACAAATTTGAATGTTTGAGGATGGACAGTGAATAAGGGGAATCAAACTAGATGTGTACCGTACCCTTTTTTGAATAGACAAGATAACGTTCCATGATATCTGGCATGATATACTAACAGAGAACTGGCTTACTGACAGAAAACAGTTGGGGAAAAAAATGGGCAGATTTCAGGTTGGCGAATTGCAACTAGCAGATTGCCACAGAATCAGTACTGTGGCATAAACTATTCACCATCTTTTTAATGACTTGGATGAGGGGACCATTTGCACTATGCTTGCTGGGGGTTTGTTTAATTGAGTTTTATGAAGGCATGAGGCAGAAGCTGGGTGGGTTGACTTGGGAAATTATATTCAAAAGGCATGTCCATACTCAAACACAGGACAGTCTTTAGAGAACTTATGGCTGAACAGCAACTATATTTCTTCAAAGTGCACAAACTCAAGCAATTTCAGTCAAGTTAAAGGACTGTGGAAGATTAAAATGAAAAAAGGCTCAAAAGTCAGAGTCACAGAGGTCCACAACACAGAGCAAAGGTCTTCAGTTCATCAAACCTGCACCAGTCAAAAACAAGCACCTATTTTCCAGCACGTGGCCCACAGCTTTGTAGCCGTGGAACCACTGAGCACATTTATGTACTTGTTAAATTTTACGATGATTTCTGCCTCTACCACCTTTACAGGCAGCAAGTTCCAGGCTTCCATCACCCTTGATGAAAAATGATTCTCTCACATCTCTAAACCTTCTTTCCCTTACCTTAAAACTAGGCACCCATGCAACTGATCCCTCCATTAAGGGGAAAAGTTCCTTCTTATCTACCCTATCTATGCCCCGCATAATTGTATACATGTCATGTCAGAGCTCGGTGTTCTCTGCTCCAAGAAAAACAGTATCTAATCTTACTTCATAACTGAAACTGTCCAAAAATAGTCATAAATCTGAGGACTGGGAAGTTTTTAAGAATATAAAGAGGACCCAGAAACTGACAGGAATGTAAAAGTATAATGCAAAACCAATACAGCAAGAAACAAAAATTGACTAGAAGCTTCCATAGGTGCTTAACGAAAAAGTATTTGGTGAAGATGAATGCAGGTTCATTCAACACAGTCAGAAGGATTTATAATGGAAATTGGGAAATGGCCAAAAACTTATGACAACTGTCTTTTTTCACTGTAATATACACAAGAAAATCTCCCAGAATTAGAAATCCAAGTGACTAGACAGAATAAGAAGTTGAAGTGAATTAACAGTACTAAACTAGTCAGACTGGAGCAATTAGTGGGGCTGAAAGTTGATAAATCCCCAAGACCTCAGTCTACATTCCAGAATGTTGAACGTGTTGCTATGGAGATAGGTGTTGCATGCAATGCATATCCTGAAAGTCCTGTAGATTCTGGAATGATTTCCACAGATGAGAAGCTTGAAAATGTCACCCCACTATTTAACAATGGTGCAAGGGATAAAACAGGGACACAGAGCTATCAGTTTAACAAACTTGCTTAGTTTTTTTTGAGTACACTGCTAATAAAATTATAGGAGACCTGGTGGATGTGGTGTATTTAAATTTGGTGATAAGGAGCCCCCACAGGAAGTTAATCATGCCTGCTGTGGCTTTGAGATTTCAGATTCCCAGCAACGGAATGCTTTAAAACTGCTCTTTGAAATGGCCAAGCAAACCAAGTAGTTGTATTCAAGTGGGCTAAATATCACCTTACATTCTTAAGGGAAGTTAGGGATTGGAAATACGTAGACTAATCAGCCAAGTCCACATTCTGTGAATTCTTTCAAATAGTCAACTTACAACAAAGGAATCTTGTTCACGTTTACGTTTCCCCACTTCTTGACTAGCAACAGCTTTTGCTCTTGCAAATTCTTCATATCTTACTGATAAATTCTTTTTAACCTGTATTCGATGTTTTACTTTATGGATCTAAGGGGCAAGAAAGAAAATTGGTCATTGTCAAAACAGTTAATATTGCTTAAATGGGAGAGCTGGTCCAACGTAAAACTGCAATGCACTAAACATGAAAAAATTCATTTAAGACTTGTTACACAAATCTTTTTCAAACCCCACCATGGCAGTAAGGAACTACCTCTTTAGTAAGATCAAATCAGGTGAGATTAATCTTTTTCTGCTTATTTTACAATTCAGATAAATGTCTCCATTCAGTTAGAAAAAACCTGGTTGTGTTATACGATTCCAGAACAAAAGCCAAGAAATTAGTAGACATTCAAACTACTGCTTCACCATTCAATAAGATTAATGTAATTCTGATCAGATTGTGTTACTATAGTTTCTTGCCTGCCCTCAAACCTTGACTTTCCTGCAAAACTCTATCCAACTCAGCTTAAATGCATTCAATTATCAAGCCTCCACTGCTCCAAGGAAGAGAATTCCAAACATCATTTCTCAAAAGTAATTCTTCCTCATTTCAATCTTAAGTGGGAAAATATTTTCATGTTGTGCCCTTAGCTTCTAGATTTCCCGACGAGGAGAAACATCCTCACAATCAGCACTAAAAGTGCTGATCACCTCAGAGTTTGTATACAAATTACCTGCTACATCTTCCTGCATTAACAAAGATGGTAGTTCCAAATTACTTAGTTGTAGAAGTACATTAAGGCATTTCAAAATGACACGTGCCATTCCCATTATAAGAATGGAAGGTGTCTTACATATAGCCTATATGCTACAAAAAGAGAGAAATTAGTTAGCTTTTCATTTTCAGCTTCTTTCCTCAAAATACAAGTCTTGCTGGAGTATACTTCGAGGGGACCGTTCTGCCATCGTTCTCAATTCCCTCCAAGCTGCGACACAGAAACACTAGCAGGCAATGTAAAAGGAGTGCATGACAGTGGAACAATTTTGACTACACCCATATTTCAAGAGGCATTTCAGCACAGAAACTATGAGCAGATTTAACTGATCTCCCATCCTCTTACCCAGACGCAGGTCGAAGACTAACTGCACTATTTCCCAATCAAGAATAACTGCTTTTTTAAAAATAGACCAACTTAACTTACAGAATAAAACTATTCTCCACTAGGAACTGTTCAGGGAATGGAAATTTCCAACAGAATTTATGTTGCCTACCTGTTCTTGAAGCTTTTTAAGAAGCATTCTGTTAGCATTCACAATCTTTTCAGCTGCCTGCAACTGTTCTTTGTGCTTCATATATTTGGCTTCAGCTTGACGCAGTGCTTCTTTCTTCTTTGCTTCTTGTTGTAACAAATTTGATAGAAGAGATTCATCTTTTGTCAAGAGGAAACTAAAATAAAAGCAAAATCAAAATCTTACACAAGTTTACTTTTAAATGATTAACACCAAAGCAGTAGAGTGGATATTGTGTGCTTTTAATAGCTTTAAGAGAAAACATAGGTACCACCTAGTTAATTAATAAATCTCAAGTAAACTTCATAATTAATGTGGGTTTCGGTTTTCTGTGTCAAGGATGCCATACTTTGCTAATGAAAAGTGCAGTAGCTACTCAAAAGGTAATAAAGAAAAAAATAGGTGGAGATGTCCCATTGTAGACAGTTGTATTTTGAAAATTGAGGCATAAATAATCTTGCTTGAATTTTCCTTTCCTATTCTGACCCTTGTGTCAAAGTGAAACCCAAAATATTTGATGGTCTGCGACTGTTTTCAGTATGAGAAACACATGAATGATGCTAATTATTAATACAGCAGCGCAAGATATTTGGGGACCATACCCAAAAAAAGCACTTTATATCAGGTATCAAATTAGGAAGGTGGCACTCATTTTGGTTCAAACTGAACTGATGGTTGCCAGAGACCGTTGGAAATCGCAAATGATTACTGTCAGCTTACTGATTCAAGTCACTGCATAAGAACCTGAACAGAAAACCTTTTCAGGTGGATAAAAATCCCAAGCAACTACTTTAGGAAAAATAGAATGGACTCTTTCAGTGTCTTAAGACAACAATTACCCAATTGGCAAAATAGCTAGTCTGCTCAGTCTCAGGATGTCAGGTAGACTGCAGTGATACGAAAGTTTATCATTAAGACAAATTTGTCCAGCACTCCTTACTGATGTTCAGACAAAAGAAAGTTCATTTAAAACTATTAAGCACAACCAAAACTTACTTGTGTTTTCTGAGTCTGTCTTCAACATCTGACAGTTGTTTACTGACCACTGTTCTTTTTCCAATAGCATTTACTTCAGCATCTGAGCGAACCAGGGACGGACTAGCCCTTGACAAATCAGACTTCAGCAGTCGCTGTTTCTCACGACTAAAAAAAATTAAGCCAAGCCAATGAGTACAACGGCACTGTGCTAAGCACTGAACTTAATTAACATTATTCTGACAGACAACTGTCCTCTCACGCTCCCTTCATGCTTGGCAGCAAACAAATAGAACAAGCTTTAGTGCTTATTACAAGTTTGCAGTCACAAGATTAAAGCGATATTACTCAGAACGAGCCACGCTCTCTGGTATTCCTCCATTCAATCAACACCATCACTGAAGTGAAGACACATTTAGCTTACAGTAGCTACCTTGAATCGTTTAAGAATTGGCTGAGGAAGTTCACAGCACCAAATGACTATTAAAATGAACAAAAGCAAATAAAATTATCAAAAAACAAACTGAACATTTACCTGATATTTTCTTCCTTTAAAAGTCTATTTTCCTTTTTCGCCCCCTCAGAAGATCCATCTTTGGTTCCAGCAGGATCATTTTCCTTTTCTGCTTTTAGTTTTGGCTTCGGTTTTGAGGCCTTCAGACAAAGAAAGTTTTCAGCCTTGATCCACAGCGCAAAAGACAACGAATATCCGTATTCAAAAATGAAACTGACACACTTTTAAAATGAGCATTAATAATCAATGAAATACTACAGCAAACCGGAGCTTCTCCAGTCTACCATGAATCTCAAAAGCAGATCTCCTACCAAGGCATTAATTTTGAATACTACAATGCACGATGGTTGATTACAAAAATTAAGGACCTTCAGCTGCTCCTTTGCAAGCATCTGCCAACTCATTTCTTTTGTTATTTTCAAGATCTTTGGGCTACTGTTTTACACAGTGAGTATCCCCTGCATAAAAAGCGAGGGCTGACCCTTTCAGCTTGAAACCACACTATGTGCAGAGATTCCGATATCCTCAAATAGTCAAGTGAAAAGCCTAAGGATGTTAGATACGTTTGGAGCCTTCTCTACCAGTATCGCAGGGGGCCTTGCGATAAGTTGCCACACAAAATTACTGGGTAATTAATTCATCTGACTAGTCCAGGTCATAACTACAAAAGGTTTTGGGTATAGCTCCATATAAAAAATGCTGACTGGGTATACCCAGCAATAAATGCAAAAAGTAGGTCAGACAGGCACTACAAAGAGAAACAGAAGAGTTAATTCAGGACAACAATCTTTCTGCTTAATCTCAAAACATTCTGTTTCTCTCCCAGTTGTTACCTCGCCCAAACACATCCAATGTGTTTATTTTGGATTTTCAGCATTTGCAATAAGTTGATTGTGCAGACTCAGTTCTATCTGCATGCTTTCAGATTAAATACATTTTTAGTCAACCTGTTCTACTTGCATTTTGTGGTGTCCACCTTTCTAGCTTAAATTTGCCATGTCAGTTATACCAAATCTGCTAGTTGGTGATGCTGTAGTGCATCTGTCAAATTGACACATTTTCCCTTCATGGCAAGTTTGATGAATGGGAGGTAAATTACATCCATGAGACCTAATGCAAACTCCCCCTGCCCTGTAATGCCACTGCCAGAAGACTCCAAGCATAACACTACGGGAAACTGCTTTAGTAAAATTTTTAAAAAATCAAGTTAACGTTAATACTAAATATAATCTATGACTTTTACTATTCTATTCACAAATTTAAAGAACACAAGTACATTAGCCATGGATCAGTTCCATCTTCCCCAAATGGGCCAGGGATCATTCAGCATTTTGATAAGCATAGGATCCAAATGAAATTCCATCCCTCAATCTACAACACAAACAGATTGCGTCACAATAGTACTGTCTGTTGTGGGATCTTGCTGTGTGGATTGGTGCTGCACTTCCTATGCAAGTGACTGCACATTGAATATTTAATTGGCTGTAAAGCACTCTGGATCTTGACAAGGAACCCTGATGGAATACAACACTACAAAAATGTTATAATTATGTACAACCAAGTTTTCGCACACCTCTGCAGATCTTCTGGCTTCTCGAATCATGGACTCCAAACCTCCAAAGACACCCACATTTAAATTGGATTGTTCATTATCTGACTCACTATCATCAGAGTCATCCAGTCTCACTACTACAGCTTTGTGCCTTGGAATCTGAAAATTTTAACAAAAAAAAAAAAAAAATGAAAACAGGGAAAAGTGAAGACCAAGTCACAATACCCCAAACATTTACATGGGATTTCAGAAAGATTTGCAAACTACACTTGATTCCATAAAACTCCCAGGAATGCAATTTTCAGCCAAACATTTTGTAAAAATTAGGCCAAGAAACATACAAGTAAATGAACTCTTCCATTTAGCAAGAACAGCAAGACTAGAGACCAATGTAAAATACCCAAGAAATCAAATAAAAACTGCAAAGATATTTCTTTCTGCAGAGTAGTGGGAATATGGAACACTCTACCACAAGGATTGCA
This sequence comes from Rhincodon typus, assembly GCF_021869965.1. Taxonomy (NCBI): domain Eukaryota; kingdom Metazoa; phylum Chordata; class Chondrichthyes; order Orectolobiformes; family Rhincodontidae; genus Rhincodon; species Rhincodon typus. Next base: position 30,418 of record NW_025966397.1, read on the forward strand.
AGAAAGTATACAAGAGGAAGAAGGGCACAGAAAGGGTGCTTTGATGAAGTTAGACAAGGAAGAAAGGGAAGGAACTCAAGCGGAGAACAAACACTTGAAGGTGCATGTTGCTGCATTACATATTCAATGTAATTTCCTGCCTTCAGAAAAGCTGCGAAATTCTTTAGTACATATACCCATATGTTGACAAGTACCAGCAGGGTGGACTTCTAAATGAAAACATGAAAACTATTCCACCAAAATCTACATTTTAAAAAGGCACACAGAAGATCTATTTTCTAACAACCTGCATGAGCTTGGTTATTTTGTTTCAAAGTTTTCTGAAACTTTCAATTCATCATCTGATAAGTTTGTTGCATTGAAATAACTGAGTGTTTGAACCCAAAGGTATTTTGCTAAAGGTGGCATTGTTTCCATTTAGATGCTTACCTCTGTGCAAGGTTATAGTGGCCACTTTTACAAGTTCCAGCACAATTGAAACAGTTGAGTGGAAAAGTAATCCTATTTTGTACTTAAATTTACCCATTCTAAGCAATAAATCAAATGATTAATGTTTCATTATCAGTTATTTGGTCAAGTTGTCAATTAAATAACATTCTTACATTTACTGTTAAGATATTTTGAAAATATAGCATCGAAAGGAAACAGTCAATCCAAGAACTGAATACACCATCACAATTGTACAGAACAGAAAAACCACATTAATGAATATAAGGTATCATTAAAATGAAGAACAATTAAAAAGTTCTTCTACTCAATTTTGAAAAAGGTTTACTTCATTGTTAAATTTTAAATTCAATCTTCATGTTGTGTTCCTCCCGAAATTTCTGGAACTCTTTTCTCCCCACAATTTTTCACATCTAAAACAAAGGCTACATATCTGAAATAAAACACAGATCATGCTGCCAAACAAAATTCTTACCATTATTAATGGACGAGGAGCTGAAGGTCCTCTTGTAAACTTTGCACTTTGGGGACGTGGTTGTAATGTAGAGTTCAGGTCAGCAGTTGAAAGATTATTTATTGGCCCACATTGGGAGTTTTCAATAGGAAGAGGTGGAAAAGCCATGTCACAACTATCAGGTGAATCCTGTTTTGAGAAGTTGGAGAGAGTAAGTTAATCATAGAACTAAATTTACTTCTTTGCTATTCCTACCAATGTTCAGTTTGCACTAGTGAACACCACCCCCACCACAAATGTACACTTGAAACATCGAAACATTAGAAAACTATTTTTAAAAGGCACATGTAAATGTTAATTCCTCCACACCACAATTGTGTGTGAGAATAGGAAGGGTCCAATATGTTCCACACCCCTCCAATTATTTTATTTTCAGTATGGTTGAGACTTCTTTGGAGTACAGCTGAGGAAGCATCAAATAAGAGCTGTAAAGAAACAGTGGGTGCCAGCAGGGTTCTGCAGAGTTGCAAAGTTCAGCCAAGTCTGGCCCTTATTAATCACCAGGATTAAGGGCATAATGTAATTAATTTGTATTAAAAGCAATAAAAACTACGGAGGAGAAATCAAGTTAGAGGATTTCCACACAAAAATTAAGAACTTCCACCTAAAATAAACTTGAGATCCACAGCCAAATTCAAAATCACCAACCGAAAATCATTCCAAATAAATATCCTCACTTGTAGAAGACTGCCCTCTGGTGGCTAAATACAATTTTACAATTAAACTATTTCAATTACCTCTGGTTTCAAAGCACGCCGATTTGCTATGGATTTTAACAATTCCTCTCTAAGGAGCATTTCTTCTTCTTCTTCCTCATCGGCGAACGGAGGTTTAGGTGGCTGCTCAGGTTCCTCTGGAGGTAGTGGTGGGGGTGGTGGTGGCATAGGCAGTTCCAAGGGACTAGGGAAGTAGGACTCTAAGTAATTCGGAATTATAGGATCCACCATGTTCTAAAAACAGAACAGATTTGCAAAAGCGCTAAAGATGTTATTTACAGATGTAAAATAACAAACCAATTTACAATGAAATAAGGAAGTGGCGGAGATTGTTTTGTTACAGCTTATACAGTAATCCAATTACAGAGAGAGATATTGTTCAATCACACTTGGCTGTTAAAACTTCACCTCATTTAATTCTTTCCTCAAAATCAAATAAAGCCACCACAACGGACAGTCATTAAATGAGCTACTTTCAACTGCAAAATGCTAACAATACATGCAAAGTAATGAAGGTGCAGTTTCAATTTGGAAAAACAGTATTGAAAATCAATCAATTTGACAGTTCACAACGCAAATGAAAAGCTAATAATTTGGAAGATAATTTACGCCGTAAACAGCACTAAAAAAATGACAGCAGCATAATATCACAATCAGTTTTATATTAGGACTAATGCAGAAATGAAACTAACTTGATGCTGTAAAGATACTGGCACAGGTGGCATTGGAACAAAATACCCTGACTGGTAATCCACAGAGATTGAAGATGGCACTGGAGATGATACTGTTAGAAGAGAGGACATTTCAAATTGGTAAAAACCATATCAAAGTTGTCGACAATCAGGAATAAAATCAAGTTTATCACATTTATATACATGGATAAACCATTGATCAAAACCGTTTCACTTTGAACTGGCTGGTAAATGTAATTACACGTATACATATAGATTAATGGGTACAAAAAGCCGTACTGACAGGAGTTTATTCCTCAGCCTCTGATCTTTCGGCAATGACATCCTTACACATTATTGTAAGTATACAATTATTGGATTTCTGGCAATGTTTATGCGATTTGCACACCATTATGGAAATAAAATTAGGATTTTATAAAACACCTTTCAGAATCTGTTTCCAAATTCTTTCAATAAAGAAATCCAGAATCAGTCATTAACATGTGCAACATTGACCATGAGCTATATTCATGTCTAATGCCCACGACAATTAAAAAAATGTTGACAATCACCTCCCAAGACACAGGGTGGATTTTGTGGTTAGCAGTAAAGTAGCATCCATCACTGACATCTGTCCGTAAAGCTTTTGTTGGCCTCTGAACACAGATCTGCTTTTATCAGCATCTAAACCAGTGTCACCCTCGAGTGGGCACATTAGGGAGTTGGAAGGTTTCAGAAGGCACGTTGCTATAATGCATGTCATAATCATGAACAAAGATCCCTGCTTCTGACCTTAGAATGGTGGAAGGCCATTGCAGAAACACCCAAGTTGTTGCAACACGTTGTTTCTAGGACACTACGCTAAAGGCACGTGGTACAAATATCCTGGCTAAGATGGCTGGCCTGCAACAACCAAAGTATTAATCCAATTGTAAGGCATCTTCGAGCAATGGACAGCTTACATCTTGATTGCAATTTGATTCAGTTGTATGTTAAGAACTTGTCCCCACTGACTGCACACTGTGCTACCAAATCTGGTAGTCTGCCCAGCCATTAAGACAAACCCTTTACAAAGAGTTTAAGCCAACAAAGAATGAAGTATACCATGTCAGGGTGCTTCAATTTAACACCATTTGGATCCCCACCTTAAAAATGCATGGTAGTTGCTGTGTAATTTACTCCCTTATAAAATTGAGCTTTAAGTTTCACACAGACTTTGCAAAGTCTAAGCTGCTAATTTCACAAAAGAGAGTGAGTGACGTGGAACAATCTGATTTTAAATGCAATTTACAGAACATGGATGATGCTTACCTGGTGAACTGGTTTCACTATCTGTTTCCATAGCAACTTCTTCATAATTATCATACTGGTACAGGTTTCCAGATTCTTCCATTGGCCTCTCCTGTGATTTTTTGATATCAAATTCTGTCGACTAAAACGTGCATAATAAGTAATATGGCTTACAAATCCCTTCAACACATCTGCTTTTTGATTTGGCTAACTGTCCAGTAAAACATTGCTGGCAAAACTCAGCACATCTAGCAGCATCTGTGGGGAGAAAGCTTTACATTTTACGTCCCTATCTCTACAAGTTTTACATCCACATCTCTACAAATTGCCCCCAGATGCCCAATCTTTAAAGTGTTCTGGATGTCTCAAGTATCTTTGATCTTAATTGCTCCAGCGTTGTTGTCTATGTGTACAGTTGCTTAGGCCCCATGATTTGTGATTCACATCCTACAGTCCAAAAGTGCACAGATTAGGTGGATTGGCCCTGGTAAGTGCAAGGTTACAGGGGGGCTGGGTCTGAGTGGGATTCTCTATGGAGGGTCAGTGTGGACTCGATGGGTTGAATGGGCCTGCTTCCACACTGTAGGTCTTCTCATCTAATCTACACTCTCCACCACCCGTGCTTCACTTTACTCTTCATGACACTCTTTAAAACTTCTGTACAAAAAGGCAGCACAAGGAGGAACTGAAGATTTAACTAAATTTATAGAGCCCCTGAAAAATTAGTACAGCTATTACAGAACATGTACAAGGAGTGTCAAACAAGAGTAAGCAGCAGTGTGCAAGCATGAGAGTTTCAAAGCCAAAGTTGGATTAGACCAAAGACTGGCACTGAACCTCTTCCTGATTGTCACTGACCTTCTAAGTGAGATGGGAAGTGGCATGGGTCAATGATGTTTGCAGGTGACATCAGATCGGGGTGAAGTTGATTGCGGACTGGACAAAAGCTCTGGAACACTGGTAAGAATCTCAAGCAGACCATTTATGGACCCAGTGACAGTTTATGGAAGAGGATCAGAGTGCAGATTTAAATATTATGGGAGAAGTCTTGAGGAAAGCGGATAGTTTCAAGTAAAAGTTATTAGCATACAGGCTAACTTCCTTTTGTCAGGTGAAAAATTGTGGCTGATGACAGAGCTGAATGGGGGCTGGGTGGAATTTAATTCGTACGCCATGTATATGTAAAAACATGACTTTTGGGTCAAAAAAAAAACATGATCTACCTAGTTGGGGGTCAGTTGGGGGAAACGGAGGTATGGAAATGAAACAGACTACTTCTGGTATGAGTAGCTGCAAGAAGTGCAATGAACATTGTGTAATGGAAAATCATTGCTGAAACTGAATGGAACAATCTACGTGTTTGAGAGCTGCCTTGTTATACAGCGCAGAAACCAGGGCAACATGGAGAGGAATGACAATCGGATACTACCGATTTGCAGTTGTGAGAACATTGTGTGGAGTAATGCCAAGGGAAAGAACATCAGGAACCAGCACATTTTGGGAAGGGCGAGGAAGGTGGCAGTGGAGCACATATTAAGGAGTATCAAAGAGCTAAGAGATTCAAACTTTATGATCATATGTTGCAGAGAAAGAAGAAATGTGGTTAGGTTTTGCAAGGCTGATAGGATCACCATGAAGATCTGATTTTGTTTCAGATTTCCAGGCCCCGCAGTATTTAGCTTTCACAATTTTGTTAATACAGGACACCACAAATCATACATTATACACAACTGTAATGAAAATTGGCTCATTTCCACAACAATTCAGAACCTGGGATAGAAAATGCAAAGATTGTCTACACGTAGTCTATGCAATAAAATTCACAAAGTATGCTACTTATACTTTCAACATAATATTCGGAAATAGATCCAATTTTCAACAGAAATCCTAATGGCATTCATGCATTGAATTCTCCATAATTTAGGAATAATGTAGGTTTACCCTCCAATAAGCTAGATAGGTTTCCACTAACCTGGATGCAGAGCATGCATATTAAATAAAACATTCATCAACCAACAGAAAATTCAATATTCCTTAGAATACTGGACAAGGACCACTAAAAGAATTTAGATTTCACTTTTAGTTTTAACAGTTAACATTGCATTAAATTCAATAAAGATTAACCCATTTCTAATTTCACAACAGATGATCAGAAGCTGAATTTACCTTTGCAAAAAGAAATGCAATTTACATTTACCAAATTCTTACAAAACAGTGAGTCAGTTCTGTGACTTTACACAAGATTGGGGCTATTGTTTCTTCTGAAACTGCTTAAATCTGAAGTAATAAACATTCTAAACAATACATACTGCGCATATTAATAGTAGCCTGTCATTAGAAGACTTTTCTTCTAAATCATTACTTAACATAACTTAAATACATTAAAGCAATTAAGTCTTACCTTGCTACCAGATCTTCTTTTCCCTCCTACAAGTTTCATAAAACGATTGTACTGCTCCTCCTGATTGGAGAGGTCACGAATTTTTCTGATTTCATCCTCACGTTTTTTGCGTTCTTCCTCTTCCATAAGTTTTTTCTCTTCCTCTTCCTTTCTTTGCTTTTCTTGTTCTTTTTGCTGCTGTAATTTTTTCCACGCACTGGTTTTCTGTCTTCGCAAAACCTGCTTTGTAGCGACAGCTGAAGAAAATAGTTAAAACAAAGCATTAGTATTGACTGCATATCAAGTTTATATACAGAGCTTCCACTCAAATGAACAAGGAATTTACAATAAAACAAATACACAAAAACATTCATCAGCTGTGTTTTAATGATGAATGAATAACATCCGCTCACCCCATTCAAGTTCTCTTGCTTTCTGATTTCACTGCTATCTGTCCATCATATTTCAAGTTCCTTGCCACCATGAACTAAAATTCCACTATTGCTGCCAACATTATTTGTTCTGCAGAACTCGAGAATAAACTTTAAGTCACTTCCAAAGAGCTCAGATTGCATTATTAGGCAAGCCTTTTTGAAACTGTCAAGTAAATCAATTATTCCTGCTCCCTCATCATTGTTTGTGTTCTTAAATTTTTCTCATCTTGTCCATTCTCCAGGTACAAGTCTTACCTTCATGCCCTCAAAAGGATCTTGATGATCTGGTCAAACCATATCAAGCACTATTGGGCAGCACATTGCTCTGCCAAATCATTGCACACTGTTCAGCTCTATTTGCAATTTTTCAAATGACGCATGCTTGCGGACCCCAACATTTAAGATTGGGCCATAAACTAGCAAATAACATTCACGTCACATAACTACGAAGCAATCAAGTTGGAAGACTTTACTTCCCTTGATATTCGATAGCATTACTAACATTCTAGGATTAATGATCTAAACCCCACACAGACAAGCTACAAAAACAAAACTATGGTTGTAAGAATGGATCACAGGCAATGTTCACTCCAAGCTGCATAGCAGCTTCGATCTTCCATGCACAGCAAAAGGTATCAGCACGCCAGTGCACTGAATTCCAAAAGCCTATGCAGTCTATAAGTTAGAGGGAATGCTGGTCACGGGCTGGGTATTCAACAAGTAACTCACCTTCAAATTCCCAAAGCCTCTCCAACAGCTACAAGGCACATCAAGAGTGGGATAGAAAATTCTCCACAAGGATGGATAACTACAGCTCCAACATTACTGGAGAAGTTCAACAATATCTAGGACAATACAGCTCCCTTGATTGGCACACAATCCTGCACATTAAACACTCATCCCTCTATCACCAAAAAACGTGTGACAGCAGCATGCACCATCTACAAGATGTCACAGAGCATTTCATCAAGGTTTCACCAACACTACATTCCAAATGTGACCTCTACTATCTAGAATAAGGGCAGCAGATTCATAGGAACACCACCACCTGCAAATCAGACACCATCTTGATCTCAATCACCATTAATTGCTGCTAGGTTAATATTCAATAAGTTTTGACTAACAGTAATGTTGGTGCACCTATACCACAGTGACTACATTCGTTCAAGACGGTGGTGATGGCTCATCACACCTTTAAGGTCAATTGTGGATAACTAATAAACTGTGACCTTGACCAGGGCATCCACATCCAATGAACAAATGAAAAAATGTACTGCTTACCAGGATGGTCTTTGATCATTTCTCACTAACAGTCAAATAGATCACACATCGCCTATTCTTCCTTATTCCTAACACCCTGGAACTTCTAACAACAATGAGTATCCTCCGACCTCTGGCCAACTCTGACCTTGGTTCAAGGTGGCAGTGGTTCATGAGCAATAAACGTGTTATTTTCTAACAGATAAACTCAGCAACCTCTAATACTTTTCTTCACATCTACCATGCTCAATATTCCTAGTTCTAGTATTAGTTCTGAACCCATAAGCTTCGTTTATCCCTTTCTTCACACCCCCTTTGCTCCTACGTCATTTCTTCTGAAGACCAATCACCATCCTAGTGCCCATTCGGTCATTGTAAAATGGTTCCCCCTCCACATTTCAGAACTGCCAACAATCCCATCCTCAAAAATTCGTCCTCCTTTTCCCCTTTCCTAAAAACTGTTGCCCAAATCCAAGCTCCAGAAAGCATCAACCAAATCCACATCTTTGAAGCAATTCAGACAGAGTTGTGACAATTAAATCTTCTCCCCATCACAAAGGCTTTAAAGTCACAAATAACTCCTTCGACCATGTTCAACCCTTCCTTGTTCCCTTCTTCAATTTCTGCGCAATCTGACACAACCAACCATTTAATCATCCTCAAAAGCCTTTCCACTTCTGTCAACGAGACTGTTTTAGCTTCACTCATCTATACAATTGTAGACCCAGCACAGATATCATCTCTTACATACCCGTTCCTCCCTAAACAGTTAGCTCTAGTGTCACCCATGTGGATGTCCCTGACTTAATTGATCTGCTGCAGAAACCCTTGTCTATATGTCTTTGTCACCTCCAGATTCAAACAATATGTACAGTGTCCTGTGTTCATCCAAAATTTACCATCCCCTCACTGTCCTACATCCATCCCCAGTCTTCCAAAACCTCAAATTTAAAACTTGTGGTCAAACCGGAGGCTTCCGACTTATCCAAACCAGACTGCCTGGGCATTCCTCATCCTTTCTTACCCATGCCTACATGTGAGCTGTACGTACAGGGATACCCCCTTGCTAAACCTCTGCACCTTCATTTCCCTTTTAAGGCTTCCGTAAAACCCAACTTTTAAAAACCAAGCTATCATTCACTTTCATTCCTATTTCATTTCATTGTCCATTTGCATATAATGAAGTTATGAAACATTTATATAATAACATTGAATAATACCACATAAATGCATTATTAGCGACCCAAAACCGCCATCCGAATACCATACTTGGGTCACCGCTCTTTTGAAAGATCAGAACAAGATAAAGGACACACTTACAAATGTCATTTAAAAGAGAATTCTCATGGCAGGCAATGTTCCAACCAAATCTTTCCCAGTACAAACTGCAAGCCTTGTTAATAAAACTATTTCAGCAATTATCTATCCATTCACTAAACTAAACCTATTCATGAATGAAAAAGCTGCATGTTCTATCACTACTTGCTATCCAAATTTTGCCAACTCAATAGAGAACTGAGCAAGATTTTCATAAATTTGGGTGTTACCTGTAGTAAGTGGTTTCTTCAGCATATGGGTTTTAGGGCTACTTCGGACTTTCTGCTGAGAGATTTTTGGCTTCGTAAGCTTATCTTTGCTCTCCTTCATTACACATTGTTCCTTTTGTTGCCACTTTCTACTAGCAGACTGCAATGCAAGAAGGCGCAACTGGAGTTCTGACAATTCTTCCTCCTCTTCCCTCTCTTCCTCAACTTCTTCATCATCCACTTTGACAATGTCCTGTTAAATGTTAAAAAGTGGATTACCCAATCATACCAGTTAAATTCTACCTTCAAACTGATGCAACTTGGACAGTACAAATTGAAAAATCCAATTCCAAATTTTTTTTTTTTAAAACACAAATATGTCAAACATTTACCTTGAAAGGAGATTCTGTCAAAAATCCTTTACTATTTGAACTAGAATGGTCTGGATCTTTATTTTCAGACTCTGGAAGAAAATGTAACCAAGTTAGTAACAAATGGTAGTGTATCCATTATTTTCACAAATCATGTTCCACATACCTGGTTTATTTGTTGAAAGCTCCAATGGTTCTGGTTTTTGGCTGTCTTGTTCCATCTGAGCTGGTGCACGTAGCTTCTGTCTTAAAGGTTTTAGTTCAAATGCCTGAAAAGCTTTCACCTGAGGTTTTTCAGTGGATAGCTGTAAATTGTTCTTTTCAATACTGTTGGTTTCTACATTAACATTCCCAGACACAACACTACTGTCCTCCTCCAGCAAGTTTTCTCCCTTGGTAGTCTGAGACATTTTTTCTTCTCTATTAAGGCATTCCAGTTCCAGCTGAATCTCTTTATATTTCCTAAGAAGATCTTCAAATGTTTCATCCATATCATCATCATTTCTGCAATACTGAGCTGGTCTTCTTGATGGGAACCGTCCAAAGAATTTTGCTGAGTTAAATGTGTAAAGGAAACTTAACATTTTCAATATCTAATAACTAAATACTCAAACTTCTGTCATACAAAATGAAACTGTCAAATCTTGCACAAATATTAGAAGCAACATTCATAAATTGAAAAGGAGCAAAGGATATATTAAAGTTTCTCATAGTACATCCTCATTTGGTTAAGTCATGAACTCTGCAGTCATTCAGGGGACACATATCAAGAAACTTAACAAAAAGCTACTGAGGAATGGCACAATAATCAGAGTAGACTGTTCATGCTAAAGGCTGAACAGATGAGACAAAAGGAAATAAGCAGTTGCTCATACTCACCATAGCCCAAGTTAAAATACTTAACCAACCGAAAAAAATCACTCAAGGTAGGCAACTACAATGTCTTCATAAGCAAAAAGAATTTCCTCTGTAATAACTTAAGTGAGCCTCAAACTTTTTAGTTTGTAGACTTTTCAAATGCAATTAATGGACCTCCATTCTAAATGCTCTACAACATTCACCCTTTTATTTCAAGAATATACTTTAGTCACAAGAAATCTTTATATAAAGGTGGTCACTAAAGCAGTCTGTACAGTCACTGCATATGAAAGACGGCTTTGGGTTTTTTCCCCAATTATGCAGGATACCATTTGCATACATCTGTGGCACCTGGAGGGTCCAATAACTCATACAGAAGTGCTGTGCATAAAAGAGGTTTTGACATGTTGTTTGTTACACAAGCATTTGTTTAACAATTTAAGAACTATTTATCTGATGTTGACAGTGATGTGACATACCAGACAAATCAAGAGATAAAGGAATAGTCTGACTCCATTAACATGCTAATGTAAGCTGAATGAACTGCTGGCAAACGGAATAAACACCATGTTAATACCAAACATATTTGACCAGTTCACAGACCACATTCACGTAAAATCAACAGCAGCAACACCACCATTGGAATACTAAATAGGTTCATGGTAATTCCCAGAAGTTTCCTTCCCTCCAAATTGGGAGTCCTCACCTGAATGGAATATTCTTAAATATGTTGCACACTAGTACAAACTGAGCTTAATTTCTCAGTTATTTAAAATCAATAACAACGACAATTTATTATTAATGATTTACATTACAGTATAATAGTATGAATAATTAAAAGTTTAACTGAGCTCTGTGATTATATTACTGTCTTGGTTTGATTCTAACAAACAGAATATGCTGGAAAAACTTCAGCAAACCAGATATTGTAGTCTAACTTGTTCACCACAATGTAAATGCACCTGAATTTCATAACTGCAGTTGGCTTCCACCTATCTTGCTCCCATGCTGAAAGTAAAGACCGTCTGCCTGAAACCCGAGTAGCCCAGATACCTAACACGACAGAGGGGGCAGAATATTTGGAATCTCTCCAGGAGCATCAGATATGCAACTCATCAGCACCCTGTGTAGGACTGAAATTATTTTGAGTTTATACAAAGTGCAGAGCTTGCCTAATTGTTATTCCTCTCCTTTCACCATTATGTTTTTCCTTCTCTTGTATACAAGAGATTATTTCATGAATAAAGACCACAACAGACTGGAGTTTGAAAGCCTACAAGTTTTCCTAGAATGGAAACAATCCTTCAACCACAACATCCAACTGGTAACTCGGACAGCCATAAATGCAAGTCACAGGAAAATTAGACGACTTAGCAATTATGCTGCTCCAAATGCTCAAAAACAAACTCAGTACTCCAAGCCCAACCGAAACTTACATTGGTTATCAGCGTGTTTCTTTGCAAACTCAATTATTCAACAAATCCTGCCCATTAAACGGAATTACATCTAATGTTGGACATTGTGTTGGGTGTTTTCTAAGTGGGAGGTAATTGGGCACAATCAGTAGCCTTTCTCTTCCAAGAAGCTGAAGACATGTGCCAATCTTTGGACGTATAGCATATACACATAGCAACACCTTGAAATTGAAATATACATACATTACATGTTTGAGACAGGTAGAATGACTTTTTTGGTTTGGATGATAGAAATTAGAAGTAGGCCATTCAGCTGACAGAGCCTGCTTCACCGATCATGGCGGATCCTCTATCACAACACCATATTCCTTCTCTCTATATCCCTCGATGCCTGTAATCGAAAAGTGTACAAAATTGCATTCCTGAATACAAAGTTACCTGATTTCCATAACCTTCTGTGGTACTTAAATCCATATAAATACCCCTAACCTGTATCCTGACATTGTGACCTCAGGTTCTAGGCGTCCCAACCAGGAAAAATATCCTCCTTCCGCTAGTTTGTCCCGCCTTTTTAAATTTTGTATGCTTCAATCAGATCCCATCTCATTCTTCGAAAATCTACTGCGCATGACAGGAGTATTGTATCAGTCTAGAACCTTTGCAGCACTCTGAATAGTATATCCTTTCTTACATAGGGAAATAAAACTGCGCTTAATACTCTAGGTGCAGTTTCACCAAAGCCCCGAAGCAGTAAGACATCGCTACGTATCAAGTCAAACCATCACACAATCACAGTCAACTTGTCATTTTCCTTCCTAATTGTTTGCTGCACTTGTCTGCTTACTTTCATCGGTGAAGGAAGACACCCAGGTCCCTTTGTGTACACACTTTACAACAGCAGCATCCTGTTACAGGCAAACGTCACATGTTGTAATAGCTCACGGTCATTTACAGTCTGGTACTGCAAGATTTTAGTGAACTAAACCTCAGAAGACACGGATTCACACCTACAAAGTAAGTAGTGACTCATGGCTAAATGGCATCTCAATTTTTTTCAAAAAACTGATATTATTCTACAGCTATTCAACATATCTATGAGCAATCACTCAGCAGTTCACTATCTTTAATAAGAAACTAAAACACAATGAATGTTTAATTGCTTGGAAATTATGATAAGTGATTTCTGCCACTATTCTTTGTCAAATTTCTTGGAAACTTAGCACTGTTCCACCAAGACAGTCCCTAAAATAGTTTAAGCAATAGCTCCATGCTCAAAATTAAAACGATCACTAATTTGTGAAATATTGCTATTTGGGTAAGCATTGCCACTTACACCATTCTCTTCCATCTGGCCAAAAATATACAAGCTTGAATACATGAAGACTTCTTCCCCATTGTTATGACTTTTGAACCAAGCTCAAATGTTCATTCTGATCTCTCTCTCTGCACTTTCCCTGCAGCTGTAACATTATTCTGAACTTTCTTCTGCTACCCTGATGCAATTCATATGGTACTGTCTGCATGTCTATAGCACGCAAAATAACACTTCACTGTATCTCTATACATGTGACAACAATAAATCAATCATTACAAAACTTGGCTGGTTGGTTCAGCATTCAATATCTCAATTGCAATTTGTGGCATGTTCTGCATAATACAGCAAAGTATGCGTTTATATTATCTTGGAGGATAATGACCACTGCTAGATAACTGCAAAAAAAGTTAAAAAAGATCAACTTGAATTCTTTGCTTTTCATATCTTGAAATGCTAAATATGTTACCCTTTCTGGGTCTGATACTAGTACCTTTTCTTCACACTAGACAGTGACCCCTACTATTATAGTACATTCTATTTAATTCAAGGAAATTTTAGACACATTTGTCAGAGTTATAGTTTGATGGAAAGAACCAGAGTTTTCCAAGAAAGGGAATTAACATGGTTTGTCACTAACTAAACAATCAACCATAGAGTATACTCATCCGTCAGAATTTTAAACATGACATTAAGACAGATTGCACACTAATAGATAAATATCAAAATGGCTACACAAAAAGTCTACTTAGCGATTTGTCAACCGACCCAAACAGGTTTCCATAGAGTCAAGAAACATACACATCCTACATTTTGAAGTAATGAAGGCAAAGACATCACCCTGTGGTGGAATAAAGTGGTATTGCTACTTCATCCCTCAAGAAAAATGGTGTACTTTTCTTGCATATTTGCACACACACATACTTGCACTACCACAAACATCCATTTCACAACTGATCCAAAGATCTCTCCAGTCAAAGCATGCAATCTTTAGTGTTTCAGCCAAAAACATCCCAGACTGGTAATCAAATTATTTTAATTTTTCCAGCCATCTATGAAGACAACTGAATTACCACACACCAGGATCACATTCAATGAGATCATGCAACTCTTCCCACGGTAGTTTCCATCCCCATTCATTTCCTGGAAGTAAATGCCCCTCTGAACCTCTAGGGAACTAACTAATGTTGTTAAATGGCACATTGCAACCGATCTTTTGCTTTGCCAGAAAAAAAGCCCGAAGTTTCGCTTCCGATTAGGTGCTGACGCAAGTCGTCAAGGAATGCACTTCAAGTGGAGGTGGCAAGGGTGGGGCTTTTCTTTAAATGTTTCAGCTTCTCTCAATTTGCTTCGTCAGTCAGGCTTAAATCCTGGGGTCAGCGATAGAACTGGGAAGTCTCCGGTTGGGGTGGGGGCGGCAGAGGACCGGGAAAAGGATACGTTTCCTGGGCGGAGAATCCCTGCGGATGTTGTTGCTGTTCCCGATGAAGGCGGGCCCGGGCCCCGGTCTCCCCCTCTTAGATCCCCGAGGGCCAGCTCCCGGACAGCCCCGGCCCCAGCGGCCGCGGTTGGACCCCTCCCGAAAGCGGAAACGGCCGAAGGTGCCGTGGCTCCTCTCCCAGAAGTTGGAGCGGGGCGAGTCACCGAGGAGAGCGGGCGGGGGAGGAGGAGGAGGCGGCGGTGGCTGTGTGAAGCCCCGGTACGGCTCCTTGAGCCGGTACACGAGGCCATTCCCCGAGCCCAGCGGCCGGTGGCTTTTGGGGCCCGAGCCCCCGCTGTTGCTGGGCCTGGGCTTGGGAATGGAAGACGAGACAAGCCGCGACTCCGGGTAAACGTTCTCGTCGTTGTCATCGTCAATTTCGCCATCCTCCAGCTCGCCCTCCTCTTTGGGCGACAGCCGCTCGACATCCAGCTCCATGGCGGCTCCTGTCGCAGACTCCGTCACAGGCACCGGAAACGGATGTGACGTGTCTGGGAATGTCCTGGGGAGGGGCGGAGCCTCGCGTGCCGGCCCCGACCGCGCATGCGAAGAGCGGTCCTGTATGGATGTGCACAAGCGGGGAGGGGCTGAGACTTGGCCTTCTTCCAGTTTTCTCATCATTCATTTGTCAGGGGAGCTTGCTGTGAGCAAATTAGTTGCTCTATTAATATAAAACAAGGAAATGCGGATAAACTCAAATAAAACAAAGAACTACGGATGCTGAAGATCTGAAACAACAACAGAAATTTGCTGGAGAAACTCAGCAGCTCAGGCAGCATCTGTGGAGGAAAATGAAAGTTAATGCTTCAAGCCCAGTGACCACTCTTCAGTGCTGATAACATCTGGCAACAAATGGTATCTTTCTGATCGGTGGGGGGGAGGGGATGAGAATGAGTGAGTTGATAGGTGAAGACTGAGACCAGAGAGAGAAAAAGAAACAAAGGGATTTTGATAGTAAGGGGGGGAGGGGCAGAAGAAATGATAGATAGGTGATAATGAGGACAATGAGTAGGTGAAAATGAGCTAGCTGTGTTGAAAGCGACCCATCTCATGACAAGATTTGGACTTGGGTAAAACACATGGAAGGTGTTCAGTCCCTGAAGTTATTGAATAAAAACTGAAAGAACTGTGGGTGCTGTAAATCAGGAACAAAAACAGAAGTTTCTGGAAATGCTCAGCAAGTCTGGCAGCATCTGTGTAGAAAAAATCAGAGTTAACATTTCAGGTCCAGTGACCCTTCCTCAGAAATCATTATTGAACCTGATATTGAGTCCTAGAGGTTCCTAGGTCCCCAAGCAGAAAATGAAATGTTGTACTTCCAGCTAGTGCTGAGCCTCACTGGAGCATTGCAGCAAGCCTGAGACAGAAACGTTGCCATGGGAATTGCACTGATGTTATGAAGTGGCAAGCAACTGGAAACCCGGAATGAGATAGCAAGAACTGCAGATGCTGCAGGTAAATCGCTGCTTCATCTGGATGGTGTGTCTGGGGCTTTGAATAGTTATGAGGGAGGAAGTAAATGCTCAAGTGTTGTACCTTCTACGACTGCAATGGGAAGATGCCATGAGGAGGTGTTGGAAGTGGAGGAGGAATAGACCAACATATCTCAGATGGAACAGTCCCTGTGGAATGCTGACAAGGCAAAGGAGAGGAATATATGTCTGGTTAGTGGCATGCCACTGGAGGTTGCAGAAGTAGTGGCTTGTGATCCTTTGGATGTGGAAGCTGGTGAGGTGGAAAGTGAGCACCTGTATCCTATCATTATTTTGGGAGGGAAGCAAAGGCGTAAGGGAAAAAGTGTGGGAAATGGTTTAGATACTTTGATGCTAAGAGCCCTGTCAACCACGGTAGCAGGGAATCCTCCATTGAGAAAAAAGATGGACATTTCTTAGGCCCTCTATGACATCATTTGAACAGATAAGACAGGGAAACTGGGAGAACGAAACGGATTCCTTACAAAAAACATGGTGTGGGGACATATAATCCAGGTAACGTTGGGAGTTAATGGGTTTGTGAACAATATTGGTGGCAAGCCTACCAAGTAAAATGGAAACAGATGTCCGTAATGGGGAGGGAGGAGTCAGAGTTGGACCAACTGAAGGTGAGAGCGTGGCGGAAGTTGGAAGCACCAATTATGTCCTCAGTATACTGGAGAAAGAGTTGTGGGGAGGGACTGAAGTTGGATTGGAGAAAGGAATGTTCCACATACTCCTCAAAGATACAAGAATAACTGGGGCCCGTGTGGATACCCATGGCCAAGCCATTGATCCAAAGAAAGTGAGAAGTTAAAGGAGAAGTTGTTCAAATTTAGGACAAGCTTGGCCAGGCGGAGGAGGCTGGTGGTAGATAGGGGTGGTTCAGGTCTTCTTTCCAGGAAGAGGCAGAGAGCCCTAAGACCATCCTGGTGTTGAATGGACGTATATGGATTTTGCACATCCATGGTGAAGAGGATGGTGCCTGAAAATTGAAATTTTTGGAACTGACGTAAAGCGTCAGAAGAATGGGCAGCACGGTGGCTCAGTGCTTAGCACTGCTGCCTCACAGTGCCAGGCACCCAGGTTTGATTCCACCTTTGGGCGACTATCTGTGTGGAGTTTGCACATTCTCCCTGTGTCTGCGTGGGTTTCCTCCGGGTACTCTGGTTTCCTCCCACAGTCCAAAGATGTGCAGGGTAGGTGGATTGGCCATGCTAAATTGCCCATAGTGCCTAGGATGTTTAGGTTAGGTGGGTTAGAGATGGGAAATGCAGGGATAGGGGAATGAGTCTGGGTGGGATGCTCTTCGGAGAGGCGGTGTGGATTTGTTGGGCCAAATGGCCTGTTTCCACACTGTAGGGATTCTATGAATGCAGATGTATGTTGGATGGGACTAGACAAGGGGATAAAAAATTGAGTGAAAAAGTACATTTCAAGAAGGGTCACTGGACTTTAAATGTTAACTCCATTTTCTCTCCACAGATACTGCCAGACCTGCTGATTTCCTCCAGCAATTTCTGTTTTTCACTTCTTTTTATATTTCCTATATTGGGATAGTGGCTACTGTTTCATTGGCTGTAATGTATACGGGAAGTCAAAATGCACAATACATAACTAAGTCTATACAAGTCTATCTCTGCAAGAATTAACTCTTATTTTCCTTAATATGGTAATGATTTATAGCCACTAAAATACAGCACACAATATAACAAAAGAAATACAGCTAAAATTTGGAATGTGGTCCCCAAGTGTGCCAGTTAGTCAATCGACCTGTTTTGCATAGCTTAACTGTGTATTAATTCCAAAATATTTATAATTTATGATCTGAAAAGTAACCTGAACTACCATATTAATTAAAGATGATTTTTTAAAATCATCTTAAAAATGTAGCTAAT
>NW_025966398.1:0-48389 GCF_021869965.1 Rhincodon typus
AAAGCAAGATTTCAATTGTTCAAAATTGGATATGGTTCAATTTCATTTACCTTTGACATCAGTACATTTAAGATTTTTTGAGATAATTTATCAATACGTGGTGAACAAAATCTTGACTCATTATTAGTGAACATTTATTGGTATGTTTGAATGTCAAGACAGGTTAGAACTGCTGAACATTTTAGAAAATTAATCAATGCAAGTAATGATGAGACAAAATTGAAATTCTTGGAAGTGCTAAATATTTCTCTGTTCCTTTCTGCTTGCAAACAGAGGGAAATAAGAGGAGACAACTCACAGTTCATCACTCAAATCTTCAATCAGAACGCTACAAGAACATTGACCAGGTTCAGACTTAGCTGGTCGAGTAGTAGTTAGCAATAATGTAAGTTAAGTGAAGAGACCCAATCAGAGATTCTTGTTTTAAGCCTCTTATTTTACATAGGCTATCAATTTTGGGCAGTTACAGAACATCCAAAAACATAAGGTGCTAGGGTCACAAAGATATAGCTGGTACTGCTCTACGTGCATATATCTTTAAATTCTGAGCTTATAACAATACCTTCTTTCAGTACACTGTTTCATTGAGTGCTTTACTCTATCTGGTATAAATGGCTGAGTTCAACATGTTTCAACTACGGCCTTTTTTTCAGGAATAAAGATAAACATACTAGAAGCAGTAAAGATGATGATGTGTCATTGTTAGAGCAAGTATTACAACTGAAATACTGACCTCTTTCTGCAAAGTAATTTTTGCACAGCACCTCAGCAGGAACTTTAAAACTTATACACAACATTTCCTTGTTTGGAGCCACATTCCGAACCAAATGGATAGAGCACCGTCCCTCTAGGGATGTTCTTAGGAAATCCTCCGCTCTTCTCTGAATATCTTTGGCAGGTTCATTAGACTTGGAAAAACTATAGCAGTGGACTGTGGGTAAAGCGTTAACTAAGTTTTGCTTCTCAAAGAGTTGTCTGAAGACATCCAAGAATTCAATAGCCAAACCAGGCAGATTCATAATTATATGAATAGAGGTTTTGTTCTCTTTTGATGAAAGTATTTCGACTTGTTTTATAAAATCCTCTTTAACTGGACCCAATAAAAAGTTCCTGCCATCCATGTTGAATGACTGTACTTTATTATCAACTTTGTTCAACTTGCAGTTGTGGACTAGCCACTTGTATGACTCTGGGTTCAAATCATTTGCCATGACTCTGCAGTTTTTCTTTGCTGCTGGAATAGCAAAAGGTCCTACACCAGCAAACACATCATACACTAGATCTCCAGAGTTCAGGAGGCCAACTATTCGACTATGTTCTGTACTGAGCCGAGGATTCCAATAGACTTTGGAAAAATCAAATTCATATGTTATGTTGTTCTCTTTGACCTATCAAAACACAAATTAATTAAAATTAGTTATTTAAGGATATTTAATAGATAAATCATGGACATTGTTAAACTTATACAATTGAAATTGAACTGCAAAGATATCCTGTTTTACCATTCTCAATAGGGTTCTATTGATCAGCATATTTTGTACATTAATTGACATTATTTTTCTAAAAATAAAACAGAACATCTATTTTTAAAATTACCATGGTACAGAGTATTCCCACAGGTTCAGCAATGCCATTACAGAGAGTACTCTCTACAAGCTCAGCAATGTAGATGAGCACATATGCAACTTGCCACAGCAATTCTATAATTTTAAGCTTTGATAATATTATTATACAACAAGAATATTATATGTACCTTCTCTCATTAACACCCTTCCACCAATTAATTATTTTATTTCTTAAATAATTGCTTTAAATCCCAAGAAGCATGCTTTTTGCCTTCCTTCTCTTCAATAACGCTAACTCCGGATTTCATTTGCGTTTGATATCCAATGGCAGAAGTAAGATGTTTATCACCATAACTGTTGTGTTTCTATTTGGACTGGTGATACTTTGTCAATCTATGTTATGTGCACAAAGGCATTTCATTTTACATTCCTCAAAAACCAAGCTTCTCTCAGGACTGGCAGTCATTCGTCTTCCAAAACTTCTGAAGTGTTTATTAAAAATACTCAGATGCTTTTAAACTATGATCCTAGGGAGTATATTTTACTCCTGGATTGTTACTTGGAAAGTTCAAAACTTATTCAGTGGATGTAAGTAATAGAGATAGAGCAGTTTCAAGGAAAAATGACCCGAGAACACAGAAAACTGTAGTGAAATTTGAAAATTTTACCTTTGTTATCATATTGTCTTCCCCAGCTAGTACTTCCATCTGAAAATTACGGTAAGTGTTGTCAATAATATTGGTTTTATTAACCACCGAAGTTACTCCAGGATTCTTATCCATTATAACTTGGCCTAAGAAACAAGATTAGTGATTATGTCTTTGAAAGTACAATAACGCAGAACAAGGTTTGGTGCATTCTTGTGTTTCAGATTAGTGTGTATTCTTTGGAAAAGCACAAGAGCCCTGAGCTGCGAGACCATTACTTAAAAACTTGAAATTTTAAAAAAAAATGCTATTGGTTAGGATTTCAAATTACACCTAAATACTTGTAATAAATTGATATTAGCTTTACTGAAAGAATCCATTCAGCCCACTGAACTTGTGCAGGCTCTCTGCAAGAGCAATTCAGCTAGGTCTACCCTTTCCATGTCTCTATAATTCATTTCCTTCAAGTGCTGTCCAATTCCATTATGAATGCCAGAATTAAGTCTCCCTCCACTATACACTTAGGCAGAGCATTCCAAATTATGATCACTCACTGCATAAAAATGTTTTTCTTCATGTCACAATTAGTTCTTTTGCCACTTACTTTAAATTTGCATCTTATGATTCTCATTCCTTCTAGCAGTAGGGACAGGATCTATTTAGTATAGACTTCTTATGGCTTTAAGTACTTCTATCAAATCTCTTCTTAATCTTATCTTGTCTAAAGGGAACAAACACAGCTTCTCCAAACTATGTGATCTGATCTAAACATAACAAGTTAACTTTCAAAACATGTCTATTTAATTGGATATTATTAATCCAGTATCATCAGCTTTATTAAGAAAGAATATAATATACTGCCCTTAAACGAACTTTAAACCAAATCTAGAAGCACAAAATTCAGACCTTACCGATCAAATACTTGTACGGAAGCTGATGATCGCGAAGGTTCATGTGAACAATATGGCCCACTCTACTAAATCCAGAGGTTACATCCTGCCCTTCAGGCAAAATTGCCTTTAGAATCTCTTCAGGTTTGAAATGTTCATAAGTCATTTCTAAATGATACATGTGAATCTGAAGGTCAACATTATATTCTTTTAGAACAGCCTTCTCGGAAGCCTGAAAAGATTCTGTGCATGATATTTTACACGGGTCCAATAAAATAAACCTATACATTTCATCTTTAGAGTCTTCAATCACACGCTTTAGCCCAGGTCTTTTCAATGCTGAATTTTTCAAAGATTTCATGATTTTGTTCACTATGTCCTTTTTCACCTTCAGCGCTGGAAGAGCTACATTCTTTCTAAATAAATCTCTGTTCAGCTCAGTAATTCCACGCACTGTTGTGGGAGGAGTGTAAAGATTGACATCCTCTTCAGGGTTATATGCTGACATCGTGTCCAGTTCAGTAACAAAACCTTTGGAAATGCAATGGCTGGAAAAATATTGAGGTAGTGCTGAAGTAAAATGAAGTTGTTGCCTTGTTGCCAATTTTTTAGTGGACACACTTAATACTGTATTTGCCCAAGACTTGGTAAAGAAAAGAAGAATCCTAAATTGGAAAAGAGTGAACACCAATCAGTTAGCAATGCAGTAATGATTCAGTTACATGCCTTGATATTGATTTCGATAAGAAGCCTATCAATCACTTATCACTAAGTCACTTAGGCTTAATTGACTTTTAAAATTTAGTTACGCCAGACTCTGAGAGATACTGATAACAAAGAAATTTTCCATGATAAGGTCTAATAATTACTACAAGAGGTGGAAAGTCTGTAAGAATGCATTTAGGATTTTGAGTTTCTGCTGATATCTGGAGATGCTTCAAGTGGTGTTGCTTTGGGAACGCATGTGGTTCATTGTATTTTTGCCTAATTATAGGATGTGTGAAAACATTTCTTGTTTCAGTTCCATTCGGATTCCCTCCCTTGCCTCCTTTTCCAGTAAATCGATGGCTATATTGGTGTTACTACCTTTCCTAGCTTCAAACTGAAAATTCTCATCAACTTTGTTTCTCATTTCTTTCCCACTCTCATCTGCACATTGTTCATTTCAGCCTCTCACCATTGCAACTTTTCTGTTTCTATTTCTGGGGATAGGTTGTTAACTAATATCCACTATAAGCCCACTTATTTCCACCTTGATGGTTTGTTTGTACACCAATTAATGTTCAGCCAATAGTGTCCTGTAAGGTAAGGTTTGGCGTACTGTATTCACTTCACAATATCTTATGGGGTTGTGAGGCCAACTTCGACAAGGAAGCCTCCGAAATGTCCACCTTCTTCCTCAACTGAGGATTTCCCAGCACCGTTGTCAACAGGGCCCTCAACCGGGTCCGACCGATCTCCCACACTTCCGCCCTCCCCTCCCTCCCGTAACAGCGATAGGGTTCCCCTTGTCCTTACCAGCATCCACATCCAGAAGATCATCAGATGCCATTTCCGCCACCTCTAGCAAGATGCCACCATCAGACACTTATTCCCCTCCCCTCCCTTGTCTGCCTTCCGCAGAGATCGTTCCCTCCTGGACACCCTGCACTTCCCAGAATCTAGTCTACTGCATTCGCTGCTCACAATGTGACCTCCTCTACATTGGGGAAACAAAGCGTAGATTGGGTGACCACTTCGCAGAACATCTACGTTCTGCTTACAGAAAAGACCCTGAGCTACCTGTTGCCTACCACTTTAACACACCACCCTATTCCCTGGCTAACATCTCTGTCTCTGGCTTGCTGCAGCGTTCCAGTGAACCTCAACGCAAGCTGGAAGAACACCACCTCATTTTCCGCTTGGGGACCCTGCGGCCCTCCGGACTCCACACAGAGTTCAATAATTTTATGGCCTAAACTCTTCTATGTCCCAGCCCTCTACCCCACAACCCCACACGCCAGGTCTTGTTTTCACATAGTCTGCCATTACACACTACCTATTGTTAGTCACTAATAGTCCCGATGACCAGCTATTCACCCTCCTAGCCAGATCGTTATCAACTCCTTTGTCTATCCAACTGCTCTTCTCCCTCTTCAGGCTCTATCCTTTATCTTATTGTTTGTGCCCTTCCCCATCCCCGTTCCTATTTTTTCCAATATAAACCCATGTCTTCCCAGCTTGAATTCTGAGGAAGAGTCACCCGACCCGAAATGTTAACTCTGACTTTTTCTTCACAGACACTGCCAGACCTGCTGAGCTTTTCCAGCAATTTCAGTTTTTGATCTTATACGGTTCTATTAGTTGAGAACTATCTCGGCTATTTAAATTGCAGTGAAGGATAACAAACGAAGTACAAAAAGTAGAATGGACAAGGTAACAATTTTGAAAATTATATTTATAGATCAATACCAATCTATTTCATACTTTTAGTCTCTATGTCTCCATCATATCTGCTCCAATAATCCTGCCAATGCTAATATTTTTGGCCTTCCTACTTAAGAAAGGATACACTTACCATAGAGGGAGTGCAGCAGAGGTTTACTAGGCTGATAATGGGGATGGCAGGACTCTCCTATGAGGAGAAATTGGCTTGACTGGGCCTGTATTCACTAGAGTTTAGAAGAATGAGAAGGGATCTGATTGCAATATCTAAAATTCTAAAAAGGCTGGACAGACTAGATGCAGGATGTTTGCCCTGGTTAGGGTGGCTAAAACCATGGGACACAGTCTCAGGATACAGGTAGACGAAGATTAAGGCCAAGATTAGGAAATCTTTGTTCACTCAAATGATAGTCAGACAATCTGTGAAACTCTCTACCACAAAAGGTTGTGGAGGCCAAGTCACTGAATTTATTCAAGTTAGAGACAGATGAACTTTTTGATGTTAAAGCATCGAGGGATACAGGAAGTGGGAATATGGTATGTAGATAGAGGATCAGCCATGTTCATACTGAATGGTGGAGCACGATTTCGAAGAGCTGAATGACCTACTCCCACTAGTTTCTATGTCTATGTTTACCCTCCATACCAGTACTTCCATTCTGTCTTCTTTTCCCCACCTGAAGATTCCCCCTCCAATTGGTCTCAAGAGGACTACCAAACGTTTTGATTTCCTTTCTCACACTTACGTCCTCACCTCTTTCTTTTGCAGACAGCATCTTCATCGAATACCCCTTGTCCTCATCCTCCAGTCCTCAATCCCATGCTTGATGGATTATCCTCTGTCATTTCAGCCACTTCCAGCATGATGCTGCTACATTTGTCCCCTTTCAAACTTCTGAAGAAACAGGTCGGTCCAGGACAATGGGGCCATTCTTCCATCACCCCCAACACCTCCAGAGCACTTTCCCCCACTAAGTGCAGTTCCAGATCAGTTCTTTCACCTCCTATCTCCCACTGCTCCGGGCCCAAACATTCCTTCCAGGCAAAACAATGATTCATTTCTAATTGCTGCAATTTATACTGTATATGTCGGTAACAATGCAGTTTTCTCTATGGTGGGGAGTCAAAAACTGAGATTGGAGGATCACTTTGCCAAACATCTCAATTCACTTCACCAGAGCCTCTAATCTTGTCCTGTTATTACCTGATTTTGTAATTTAATCTCTTTCGCATTTACCCTAACCAGACCTGCCCTTTTCACTGCTTCCATACTTATTTGAAAGCTGTTATATCTCTGACTTTTACTGTTCGGACAAAAGATCTTTTCCTTGAAATATTAACTGTTTCTGTCTCCACAGATGATGTATTGGGTGTTGAGCATTCCAGCATATTTTTACATCTTCCCTTTGTAATTAATGAAGGTAACCAGGGTTTGAATTAATATCAATTAGATTCTACAGTTCCAAGTTAGAGAATAATTCTGTTCTGGACCACTATGTAAACTGTATAATCCAGCTGCAGTTAGTTGAGATTTAAATACTAAAATTCAGTTAAATATTTAAAACATAGACAGCACAGAAACAGACCCTTCGGTCAAACTTGTCCATGTCGACCAGATATCCTAAATTAATCTAGTCCCACTTGCCAGCATTTGGCCCATATCCCTCTAAACCCTTCCTATTCACGTACCCATCCAGATGCCTTTAAAATGTTGTAATTGTAGCAGCTTCCATCACATCCTCTGGCATCTCACTCCCTCTGAGTGAAAACGTTACCCCTTAGGTCCCTTCCATATGTTTCCCCTCTCACCTTAAACCTATCCCCTCTATTTTGGACTCGCCTATCCTGGGAAAAAGACCTTGGCTATTCAGCCTATCCATGCCCATCATGATTTTATAAACCTCTATAAGGTCACCCCTCAATCTCCGCCACTCCAGGGAAAATAGCCCCAGCCTATTCAGCCTCTCCCTATAGCTGAAACCCTCCAACCCTGGCAACATCCCTGTAAATCTTTTCTGCACCGTTTCAAGTTCAGCAAACAAAAGCTGTTTAATACAATTATCTCCTGTGAGACTCTGAAGAAACAAGGAGTTGGAGGCAAAATTCAAACTGCAAAGAAATGCTTTTACTTAATTCAGCAGTTACACTGATACCTCTTGGACAAATAAATCTCAGATTCAACTATAACACCTTGTTTGAGCTACTGATATAATTATTTTCAAAATCAGTCTTTTCCATATTTGAGAGTTTTGTACTAATTTCCACCTGCCATTTAAGTTACCACGAGGGACTGATACTTTAACTGTTCACAATTTTCAAATATAGCATCCTGTAAGATGCGCTATGAACAGACTCTAATGTCAATTAGCTACCTAGTTGAGTATTCATTGGAAAATAAAAAAGTTAGCAACTAAATTTGAACCCTTTCCTATTACTGTTTCGTAACAGCATCAAGTAACCCAAGGTCATTTAGCACAGCCAGTTACAAAGTTACCGCTACACTTGTGGCCTATGACTAAATTCAGAAAAGTATTTGACTGCGTTGATCTGATAATAAGTTCCTATTCCAGTGGTTTTGCCAGTTCAGTGCTAAATTAGGCATAGCTTTGTGCTACTGTCTCAGTTTGGGGCTCAATATCCTGGAATCCATTAACCAGTTCAATCAGAAAAGCTGCATTACCACAGATGTACAGCATATTATTCATTCACAGGTTTAGGACATTGCTGGCCAATCCCTAATTGCCCAGAGAGGAACTGTGGGGCCTGGAGTCACAGGATCTTTACCTGGTCTGGTACTTTCCGTCCCTAAATGACAAAAGTGAACCAATGAGTTTTTTCAACAATTGGCATCATGGTCACCCTGACACTCTTCAGATTTTTATTGAATTCCAATTCCACCATCTGCTGTGGCAGGATTCAAACCCCAGTCCCTAGGACATTAGGTCTCTGGATTAACAGTCTAGCAATACCACTAGGCCATCGCCCTCCCCTGAGTGGATGATAAGTGGTAGCATGAAAGTACATGAAAAAGAGCAGTCTATTTCTCTACCAATGGCGCACACTGTACGGCTATAATTGTGTGGGTAGTGCTGTCACTGCCTGTGATTTATTCTCATCCCTTTCTCCTGTAAGGTCCCGAAAGGGATCTTCAACCAGTCCCCTCAGACTGCAGCCTCCACCTCAGAACCTACCCCTCAGTCTGGAGCCTCCCCTTCACATTGGATTGGACCCTCTCCCTCACCGCTTCAGAGTGGATCTCCCTCCGATGGAAGCCTCCCCTTCAGCTCCACCCCACCTCGAGACTGGAGGCTACTTCTCACCCACTCTCCGCCAGACCAGAAGGCAGCACCCAACCCCTCAGAGTGGAGGAGCCCGCCAACGCCAACCCCAAACCCCGGCCTCAGGGAGGGTCGAGGCTGCCTGTGGGTTGCTAAGAGACGCTGCCCTCCGACCACACGCGCCTCTCCTGCACACGCGCTCACCTCTCCTGCACACGCGCTCACCTCATAACGACTTCCAGCGGGAGGGGGAGGGAATGGGGTCCGGGGCTTTTTCGTCATCAAAAAGCGCGCAAGTGGCGGCTGCGTCATTGACAAGTGCGGGCGCTGGTTGTTGGTCACGTGTTGGCGGGGGTGGAGTTGTTCTGGGAAATTGGGGGAGAGTGCTGGCGGTGGTGACCGGGATGATGAGTGAGGAATGGACTGAGAGTTGGAAGGATGACGAGTCAGCTTTGGTGCCGAGAGATGTGAGTCTATTTAATGTGGCAGTATAGAGTCATTGTACTGTGTCCGGAGAGTATAGTGTATGCTAGGGATCGGTGGTCAAGCCTCAGTGTCTTTTCGACTGAGATTAACGTGAGATGAAGCTGTGGCTTGAAGCTCACTTTGAGATAGTAAGAACTGCCGATGCTGGAGTCAGAGATAAGTGTGGACCTGGAGGAGCACAGCAGAAGAAGGGTCCCGACCCGAAACGTCAACTTTCCTGCTCCTCTGCTGTTTGGCCTGCTGTGTTCATCCAGCTCTACACTGACTTGTTTATTTATCGACATTCACTGTTGAGCCTGGAGGGCCATCCCCTTATGAAGGGGATAAGAGAGAACTGAAAGAGAATGAATGTTGTACTAGTTGAGAAATTGGTGGGTGGAGGGGAGAACGAAGTGGAGAACCTGCACATTAAGCGTGACAGGTTGTAGGCAAGTTGTTACAATTATTTTAACAAGGGCAGGGTGTATGAGCACTAGGATAAATAGTTGATGATCAAAACAAGTCGGCATGAATTTGTAAAGTGGTAAATCTGATATAAAAACTTGGGAGCCTATACTTAGTGTATGAAGGTGTGCCGATGAGGATTCCTAACAGCATCTAAGACTTCTCTCAACTCTTGGCAAATGCGTGGAATTATAAAATAAAACCGAAAGAACTGCGGATGCTGTAAATCAGGCACAAAAACAAGTTGCCGGAAAAGCTCGGCAGGCCTGGCAGCATCTATGAAGGGAAAAACAATCAGTTAACGTTTCGGTTCGGTGACCCTTCCTCCGAACCGGACCCGAAGCGTTAACTCGATTTTTTTTTTTTCTTCTTAGATGCTGCTAGGCCTGCTGAGCTTTTCCAGCAACTTCTGTTTTGTGCTTGGAATTGCAAATAGCTTTGGTTCTGAAACATTCCTTAATCACATGATGTCAGATCATGTGATGGCATTGACTTTTACAATTGAGTTTATATTTCATATTTTATAGACTGACAAGCTTCTGTAACTACAGCAATGATTTCCTGCATTGCTCTATCATGCTACTTAGTGTACCTTTATTTAAATAGGTCTGATCTTTCTCTCCATCTCCTTTGCCTTTGTAGATTATGTACAGGTGGCAGCTTCGATCTGACCAATTTGCATTTGATCCCACATGTATGAAAATTTCAACACTGACCTATTTAATCAAAATCAAGGGATTGTGTAAAGGGCAGCAGGCATGTTGTCCAAATGCTAATTCTGCACCCGATCTTCTAAAAGCTTCCTGTGCTTAATTCTAAAGAAACATTTCTAACAGAATGACAAATTATGGCATAAGACTAGACAATTCTGCCTCTTGTGTCAGTTTTGGCACTGTCTTCTGTATCCTAATTTTGCTGATCCTTTTATGTTCCTCTTTTAAAATATTTGTTTCCTTTTTTTTTTAAATGATTAAGTTTCTGTCAGCTGTTTGTGGTGAAACAGCCCATCGCTTATTAGTGCATGATGAAAAGGCCTGCCTTTTAGTAACATAGAAATTGGGAGCTGCAGTCTGTCATTTGACCCTTTAGAGTGTTTAAAGTTTCTTTAGAATAATGAGGGAAATGTATAAATTTCTGACACTGCAGGAATGATGCTCCCTCTTTCTTGGAGGGGGTGGGGGTGTGGTGCATGATCTAACAGTTATTTGGTGAGTTATCAAAATCTTTCTAAAAGTATGGTCTGTAGCTCACATTAACTTTCCACTACGCTAATAAGTAAAACAAGGTTCTTCTGGCCTTGGGGTAAGTGAGCTCTGCTGGAGGGTAGCTGATCAGCAAATTAGGTGAAAGTGTTTAGTTTACCTCCTGCACTGCACAGCTATAAAGTTCATTAATGTGGAGGCAGGGGCGGAGAGGTTGGGAAGTGTAGGTGTTTAAGGGATCTGGATGTCTTTTAATTATGAGTTACTAAAAGCGAGCGTTTGAAATCTGGCATGGAATGTGGGCATTGCTGGCATTTGCCCATTCCTAATTGCCATTGAACTGAATGGCTTCCTCACTCATTTCAGTGGGCAAATAAGTAAACGATATTGCAGTAGGCCTGGAGTCGCATGAAGGAAAGGGAATCTGCTGTCCTGAAAGGCCATTAATGATCTAGATGTGTTTTTGATAACTACCATTCAATCATTGTCAATTATTAGATTCTAGACTGGTGAATTAAAATTTCACCAGCTGCCATAGTGGGATTGAACCCATGACCCCAGACCTTCAGGCTGGATCTGTGGATTTTTCTTTAGCAAGGTGACATTATCACTGACTTGCCTTACCATTTGACTTTCTAATTACTTGAGCATATATGTAAAATGGTATGTTGGCATTCATTTCAAGAGAATTTTAGTACAAAAGTAAATATGCCTTGCTGCAGTTTGAGTCGTGATGAGACCTCCCTTAGAGTGTTGTTTTTGATTGCTTTATCTCAGAGGATATGTTTGCTATAAACTGAGTCTAATGGGTGTTCACCGGATTAATCCCTAAGATGGTATTCTCAAGTATTGAAGACTGAAAGGTAATCCTATTGAAACTTTCAAAATTCTTTCTTGCAAGACATTAGAGTGTCTATACATGAGGTGGATCCTGTAGCTTGTCTCTGGAGCCAGGGGCCAAAATCTCAGGATAAGGGTAGCCATTTAAGCCTGAGACCAGGAGGAATTCTTTTCAGTGGTTAGTCTTTGGAATTATCTCTCCCAGAGTGCAGGAAGGTTCAATCTTTGAGCAAGACTAACAACAAAGAAAATGGAGAGTGGGCAGGAACATGGCATTGCTCTGCTTTGATCTAGAGTGGTAGGGCAAGCCTAACAGTCAACTCCTGTTCCTTTTGTTCCCCTCAAGGGATCATATTTTCAGGAAATGGGTAGCTATTTGGAATGTTTCTTCTCTAGGGTGTGTGGCATTCACAGCACATGGCTGTGGAGGCTGAGTCACTGAATATATTAAAGAAAGAGAGGGCTTTCTAGATATGAAAGACTCCAAAATAAATGGTAAAGTGTGGGAATATGGAGTTGAGATTGAATGACAGAGCAGAATTGATGGACCAAATTGCCTACCTCATGCTTTGTTTTACTCCAGATGTGGTCTTGCCAGTGCCTTATGTGCTGTACTTTTATATTCCATTACCCTTGTGACAAATGACAACGTTCTGTTTGTCTTCCTAAGACTTGTTGTATCAGCAAAATAACTTAATATTACCTTCTCCCTTGATTCTTCTGTGAGCATCCTAAATTCTCTGTCCCCATTCATGCAGTGCTGAAAACAACTCTCTCCTTCAGTGGTGAAATCCCCAGGTTTTTCTGTTTTTCCAGTACGTTCCCACTGCCACACTTCAGAACCAGGAGATGCAACAAAATGTGCTGGCTTCCACATCCAATCCAAGCCTTTTCCCCTTTTTTTTTTGTACATCAGCTATGACTCTCAGCCTAGACATCATCTACCACGGTCTGCTATTCCCAGTTCTCCAACTCAATTAAATTACGATTTTTGTAGTCTCTCCAAATCAACCTCCTTTCACTTTGTAACCCAATTTTCCAAATTAGCAT
Organism: Rhincodon typus; assembly: GCF_021869965.1. Taxonomy (NCBI): domain Eukaryota; kingdom Metazoa; phylum Chordata; class Chondrichthyes; order Orectolobiformes; family Rhincodontidae; genus Rhincodon; species Rhincodon typus. The sequence goes on from NW_025966398.1 coordinate 12,827, forward strand.
CATCATTCAGTAACACCCGTACAATCCACATCTTATCCTTGGAGACTCTTGAGTGCATCTTTAATGGTAGCAGCTTTTTGACATGTTAGTAATTGGGTAGTTGGATGCAGATGAGTGGTGCACCATAGTGTGATATTGTTCAACTCCCTCCAATTACCATTAACTTGTTTGATGTTTCGGGAGGCAAAATTATGATCGGTTCCAGGATAAAAGGTGTCTTGGAGCAAGGAGTGATAGGAGGGTCATCTTTGGGGTGTATTATCCAAAATTCTTCAATCTTGTCCTTTCATTATTTTTAAGAATCGTACTCAGTTTGTCCCCTTGAATCTAAATAACTCTTAATATTAAAGCTCATCCTCATGACCAAAGATCCAAGCTTAGCTATGAGTTTTATGAACTTTTCTTTACAAACTTATTACCTTCTTTAGATGTAAAGATGTACTGGTACATAAACAGATTACTCCAGATGTTTTTGAAAATTTGAAATAAAAGCAAACTGCTGGAAATACTCCGGTCAGGCATCGTTTTTGGAGTGAAAGCTTAATGCTTCGGGTTGAGAACCCAAAACATTAATACTATTTTCCCCCTCAACAATGGCTGCAAACTTGCAGAGTTTTTCTGACATTTTCTGTTTCTCATTGTAGTGTGCCGGTCTAGTTAGTGGTTCACCAAGCGGCAGTTTTAACACTTTTCTCACCAATAACCTCACCTATGTTTTTTTTTTGGACACCAAGTGGAGGTTAACCTCTAATCTAATGAAAAGACCATTTGAAGCCCCAGTGTCTTAAGCCTGACGTCCTCTATGAACAAATTTTCTGAAATGGGTCATCCAAACAACGATACTGCATCCTAATCAACTATTTTAGGATAATATTTTTACTTTCGTAGACCACAGAACTAAACTCTACATGCTTTATTTTGCATTTTTTTCAAGCTTTTTTTTTTAAAGACAGCAGCAGGGGTAGGGCGTTGAGCCTTTAAGTAAATTATCCTGTTTAATGAGATCGTGACTTGGCTCTTTTTTAAATCCTCTTGTCCAGTAAAAATCTGTTTCTCAGATTTTAAAATTATTGTGAGCTTGTGTCTACTGCTTTTCTTTTGTAGGATAAAGTTTTAGACTTTTACCATCCCTCCATAGAAGTGATTCTTCATCTCTCTCCTGAATAGTCTGGTCTAGTTTTAAGGTTATGTCCTCTTGTCCTAGATTTTGTCGTGGCCCCAAGATTTTCTCTCTTCACCCTATCAATTCCTTTTTAAATCATTAAACCTCAATCAAGGCACCCCTCTTAACCCTCTATGTGCAAGGCAATACCAGCCTAGTTTGTAGACTATCTCATACTCTAACCACTGAGCTCTTTACAGTGAATCTACAGAATCTGCATTGCACTCCTTCCTTGAAGGGCTAACAGTGATGGACCAAATAACCACCTTCTATTATTGTTTCTGATTCTACTCTTTTCTTAATATATTTCAATGTCTTTCTCACAGTTGCGTGCTGATCATGACTAAGACTTCTTGCCAATAGCTGTTTCCAAGCTTTGTCACATCCAGATTATTTTGTCTGCTTGTCCAAAAGCAATGTGCACGTTAAGTTTCCTTAAATATGAATCACTTTCTTGAGTTATTAATTTTACAATGATTTTTTTTCTTCCTTCTATTTATCCTCTTTTATAATACTGCAGCTGTATTACCATGTGTAAGTATGTGATGCATCCTGAAGTATTTAAGGGCCATCTAGTCACTTTTGTATGCATGGAAGCAATGCATAATTATTTCATTTGACTAAAGCTAATGATCTTGATGGTACATGCAAGATAGGGTTCATCAGTGCTTAATGTATCATGAATATTCTGGCATCTTCTGCAATCCAGAAACTTAGGTAAAGCATTTCCACTTGCTTCAAGATTTCTTCTCTGACATTCCTGCGGATGCAAGGAGAGGGAAGAAATGTCTTTGACTGACTGAGGATGGGGGCAGAATGAAAGTAATGACTGAACTAGAAGTCTTTTTTTGAGGAAGATGAACAAGGATAAATAGCCAGTTGTACTAATGCCAGCAGATACAATACTTGCTACTGAGTTGTTCAAAAAAATTCCTTTTCATGTTGCTTTAGAAAAACTTTGTTCAAAATCCACATTCTGTAGTCAGTTGTTTTGGCAGTTTATTTCAACTGAAATTGCTTTTGTTGGTTATGAATCCATAAAACTAAAGGGGTTACAGTATTGTAAAACTCTACAATGAAGACTGGCACCTGTTAATATGTACAATATTTGGTACAAAGGTAACAGAGCACAGTGGTAATGCTGTAACAGCGTATCCAAATCACTTGAGCTACAGCTCGGCATATGCTGAAAGTGGTTTCCTGATTTCAGTGTAAAGGCTGGGAATGCGTATGTGCAGTGAAACTATCTACCAGCACCACAGACAGTTTCCATCCTAATTACATCTGTAGATGTGAATCAGTAAGGAAACTTTAAATCCTGTAGCTTGGTCAAGTGGCTCTTGTTCGTCAAGTACATTGTAGCCCTCGCCAAACTGATTTTGGCAATGTGTGGTGCAAGTGCCAATGCCTAGTTGTATATTGTACTTCAATCACTTCTGTAGCTAATATTTCTTTAGCCCATTTGATGCAATGAGGCATGAAATTTTTTAAAACACCTTGGTAAAACAATTAAGTTAGTGTTTATTTAAAAATTAAATGGAAAAATATTTGAAATACACAAGTTGGACAGCATCTATATACAGCAAAACACCTATTTAGCCCTCAACCTTTCAGCAGAAGCTTTGTTCATTTAGAACGAATATGCTGTAGTTATTTTGTATACTACTAGATGCACTATGGGTTCACGTAAAAGTCAAACACTTCACTGTAATTATTTCAAACTTAATGCGATTTTAATTATGCAGGCAACACAGCGCCATGAATCAGCAAGAGCTTCCTTTGCTTCCTCTGTGTTTAACATAATGCATGCCATCATGGGAAGTGGCATCCTAGGCCTGGCATATGCAATGGCAAGTACAGGAATTATCGGTTTCAGGTAAGACGAGACAAGACATTGTTGCACTTGATATGATTTAATTAGTTAATGCCCTGAATTGTTGCCCATAACTGAACCTTGTCATGGAGTCGTCAGATGTACAGCATGGAAACAGACCCTTGAGTCCAACTCATCCATGTCCACCAGATAACCTAGATAAATCTAGTTCTGTTTGCCAGCATTCGGTCCATATCCCTTTTTAAACCTTTCCTATTCATGTACCCATCCAGATGCCTTTTAAATGTTGTAATTGTACCAGCCTCCACCACTTCCCCTGGCAGCTCATTCCATACATGCACCATCCTCTGCATGAAAGAGTTGCCCCTTAGGTCCCTTTTAAATATTTCCCCTCTCACCTTCAACCTATGCCCCCTCGTTTTGCACTCCGCAACCTTGGGAAAAGACCTTTTTGTCTATTTACCCTATTCATGCCCCTCATGATTTTATTAATCTCTATAAGGTCACACCTCAGCCTTCAATGCTCCAGGGAAAATACCCCCAGCCTGTTCAGATTCTCCCTATAGCTCAAACCCTCCAACCCTTGACAACGCCCTTGTAAATCTTTTCTGAACCCTTTCAAGCTTCTCTACGTTCACGCTATAGCAGGGTGACCAGAATTACACACTATTCCAAAAGTACCCTAACCAACGTCTGTGCAGCTGCAACATTACCTCCCAACTTCTTCACTCAGTGCATTGTCTAATAAAGGCAAGCATACCAAATGCTGCCTTCACTATCCTATCTACCTTCCTCTACTTCTGAGGACCTGTGCACCTGCACTCCAAGGTCTGTTTGTTTAGCAACGCTCCCCAGGACCTTACCATGAAATGTATCAGTCCTGTCCTGATTTGTCTTCTCAAAATGCAGCACCTCACATCTATCTAAATTAAACTCTCTGCCACTTCTCGGCCCATTGGTCCATCTAATCAAGATCCTGTTGTACTCAGAGGTAATCTTCTTCATTGTCCACTACACCTACAATTTGTTGTCATCTGCAAACTTACTAACCATACCTCCTATATTCACATCCAAATCATTTATACACGTGACAGAAAGCAGTGGACCTAGCACCAACCCTTGCGGCACACCACTGGTTACAGGCCTCCAGTCTGAAAAGCAATGCTCCACCACCACCCTCTGTCTTATACCTTCGAGCTAATTCTGTATCCAAATAGCTAGTTCTCCTTGTATTCCAGGTCATCTAACCTTGCTGACAAGTTTACCATGAGAAACCTTGTCAAACGTCTTGCTGAAGTCCATATCCCATCCACTGCTCTGCCTTTGTCAATGCTCTTTGTTACTACTTCAAAAAAACTCAATGAAGTTCATGAGACATGACTTCCCATGCACAAAGCCATGTAGACTATCCCTAATCAGTCCTTGCCTTTCCAAATACATGTAAATCCTGTCCTTCAGGATTCCCTCCAACAACTTGCCCACCAATGATGTCAGGCTTACTGGTCTATAGTTCTCTGACTTTTCCTTCCCACCTTTCTTAAATAGTGGCACCACATCAGCCAACCTCCAGTTTTTCACCACCTTGCCCGTGGCTATCGATGAAACAAATATCTCAGCAAGGGGCCCAGCAATCACTTTCCTAGCTTCCCACAGAGTTCTTGGGTTCACATGATCAGATCTTGGGGAATTATCCAACTTCATGAATTTTCAGATGTCCAGTACCATCACCTCTCTAATATGGACATTTTTTCAAGATGTTGTCTATTTCCCCAATTTCTATATCTTCCATATCCTTCTCCACAGTAACAAAGATGCAAAATTTCCCCATCTCCGGAGGTTCCACAGGTAGGCAGCCCTGCTGATTTTTAAGGGGTCCTATTCTCACCCTAGTTATTGTTTTGGTCCTTAACGTATTCATAAAATTCCTTTGAATTCTCCTTAACCCTATTTGCCAAGGCTGTTTTATGTCCCCTTGTTGCCCTCCTGATTTCCCTCTTAAGCCTACTCCTACTGCCTTTATACTCTTCGGGGTTTGCTTGATCTCTGTCTATACATGACATATGCTTCCTTCTTTTTCTTGACCAAAACCTCAATTTCTCTAGTCATCCAGCATAGACTACACCTACCAGCCTTGCTGTTCACCCTAACAGGAACACACTGTCACTGGTTCCCATTTTCCAATCATCCTTTACCTGCATACACCCACCCCAATAACTTTGAAAATTCTTGCCTAATACCGTCAAGATTGACCTTCCTCCAATTAAGAACGTTTAACTTTTAGATCTGCTCTAACCTTTTCCATCACTTTTAAAACTAATAGAATTATGGTCACTGGCCCCAAAGTGCTCCCCCACCCCGAGGGTAAGTCAAGTTTTGCACCTTCTTTAATAGGTATGTGCACATACTGAATCAGAATTTTGTACATAAGTTCCTCTCCATCTATGCCCTTAAGACTATGGCAGTTCCAATCTGTTTTGGAAAATTAAAATCCCCCTACTGTAACCACCCTATTATTCATACAGATAATTGAGATCTCCTTACAAATTTGTTCCTCAATTTCCCACTGACTATTAAGGGGTCTACACTGCAATCCCAATAAGGTGATCATCACTTTCTTATTCCTCAGTTCCACCCAAATAATTTCCCTGGACGTATTTCCAGGAATATCTTCCCTAAGTACAGCCATAATGTTATCCTTGGTCAAAAAACACCACTTCCCCTCCTCTTTTTGCCTCCCTTTCCTGTGGCATCTGTACCCTTGAATATGAAGCTGTCAGTTCTGTCCATACGTGAGCCACATCTCAAATTGCTATGACATCCCTGTCCCATGCTCCCAGCCATGCCCTGAGTTCATCTGCCTTACCTGATAGGCCTGTTGCATTGAAACAAATGCAATTTAAATGATCAGTTCTACCTCGTTCAGTGCTTTCGCACTGCCCATGTTTGTGTTTACCCAGTTGTACCAGTCTCCAGACTGATCTTTTTCCTCACTATCTCCCCGGTTTTCTTTCTCCCACCACGCGCCCCCCCACCACCCCACCCATGTTGTTAGTTCCAAATCAATCTTTTCTGATCTTTTTAAGGTTCGTAAATAAAGAACACAAATTATTAAAATGAATTCTTTCAAGTTACTATACCTTTGTTACCTCTCAATTTGAGAACTTCAACGCGTTCCCATATTCCAATGTGTGTAAGCTTTTAGAAGTTTAAAACTCTGCCTGAACTTGCATCGTCTCATTCTCACACCTTGGTTGTTTATCTACATTAGCTCATAATTAAGCAATGCCTCTTCCTTTTTATGTGCAAATCTCTCCATAAACCTTGTCTTTCCTTATTTCTAAAACATTTAAATATCTGCACTTCATAGTGCTGGCCTTTGTACATTGCTGATTTTAATCTTTCTGCTGTTTTGTAGCTATTAAGGTCCAACCCTGAAATTTGCACCCTGAAGTGTTGTACCACTCTACCCTGCTTTAAGATACTCCTTAAAACACATGTTTGGCCAAGTGTACACTAATATCGTTTATGGACTGCTGTCCATTTTTTTTATAAAGCTCCTGCCATTCATTTTAGATCCACTAATGGTGCTAAATTAATAAACACCACCTGACTCTCCAAAGCCTGTCCAACATCTGAAAAAGAGTAAGGAGTAAGATGGAATACTCCCCACTGGCCTGGATGAGTGCAGCGCCAATAAAACTTGAGGTCTGACACGAGCATTCAGAACAAAGCAGCCTGCTTAATTTGCACCACATCCAGCCACTCTGTCCTTCAACTGTGATTCAGCAGTATGCACCATCTATATAATGCAGAAATTCACCAAAGCTCCTTTAAACAGCACCTTCCAAACCCTCAACCATTTACCAGCTAGAAGGACAAGGGCAGCTGATAGATGGGAACATCACCTGCAAGTTCCCCTCCATCCAGATTTGGAAGTATCTCCATTCCTTTGTCACTCAGTCAGAATCCTGAAACTCCTTCCCTAACAGCATTGTAGGTCTGCCTACACCACATGGACAGCAGCAATTCAAGAAAACAGCTGGCTGTCACCTTCTCAATATCAACTAAGCATGGGCAATGCACACATTCTGTGAATGAATTTAAAATGTTACTGTTGCTAGGCTACAGATAAAACTAACAGACACATGCTGATTTAATGTTTCCTTTTTAAAGATTTAGTTTTTGTAATGAACCCAACTGATGTTATTGATATTTCAGATCTAAGACTGAAACCTGGCTTGATAAAACCAGAACCAAAAACATTTGATCTAACAAAGTGGCCAATTGCTACAATGTTGCAGATTTTGACTTACAATGAAACAAATTTGTTAACCAGAAATGAAGATAAAACAGAAGAAACCAAACGATCTACTTGTAGCACATTCAAAGATTAGGTACACAGTAAAAATATAATCTTGTCTCAAAACACCCTTATATAAATTGAAAAGAACATCAACAGCTTTTGTATAGCATCCAAAACGTACCTTTTATGTATTATATAGAAATGGCGTACAGAACATTCACCAGAGTCGTCCCTGTTCCTAAAATCTCAGTAAGTGAACTTATCTGCAGTTCCAGCCAAGAAGTTATAGCTCCAAGGAGAATGCTTATATGCCAGACTGCAGACGTACTCTGCTTGAAGTAACCTATTCAGGGATTTATCCCAATGCTTCTAGTCTGAGACTAACTCCTAACTCTTCTCACCTAAGGTAATCTGTTTCACTATGTAACATTCTTTCTCAGGAGTGCTATTCTTTTCCAGCACCTTCATCAAACGACTTCATAGAGCTGCTAAAAACACAAAAAAACTTTTTAAAAACTCTCTAAACTAAAGGTGTTTCCTTAAGCTTTTAAACAAAACCTCTGACCTTCTAAACTGGAACTTACTTGGCTTGTTCAGTGTTAAACCCTTTCCAATGTACACACTCAGCTATTAATTCTGAATCCAGGCCTCAAACTGCTTTGAAAGAAATCGCCATGTGGAATTTGAAAAGGCTGTATTAATTTAATAGCAACCATTGTTTTGAGGGTGGCTTCGTGTTAAGGGCAGCATGGTAACTATTTTTGTTACTACTATCAAACTTAACATAGTATTGCTTCACATCAGCACCTGGCTATCCAATTCCAGTTTACATAGAGAAAATGTAACACTGTGTGGCAGATCGTGTGAAATGTTATTACAGTAAATTATCATTAATTAATCTGGGAATCTGTTTTACATAGTTCTTTTTAATGTTTTCATTCTGCAGTCTCTTATTGCTCTTTGTTGCTGTTGTGGCTGCATATTCAGTTCATCTGCTGCTCGTGTTGTGTGAACAAACTGGTGAGTTTAAAACCAAACTGCACTTAAGGTGAAAGAATTTAATAAGTAGCTTTAGGGAGTGGTGATGTGATAACACCTCTACGGCTAGACTATTAATCCAGAGACCCAAGCAATGTTCTGTGGATGTGGGTTCAAATCCTACCGTGGCAGATGGTGGAATTCAATTTTTTTAAAAACATCTAGAATTAAGAGTCTAATGATGACTAGAATTTTTTTTCTTGGTCAGGAAAAACCCATCTGGTTCACTAATGACATTCCTCCTTTAGGGGAGGAAACTGCCGTACTTATCTGATCTGGCCTACAAGTGACTGCAGACCCACAGCAGTGTGGTTGACTCTGAACTGCCCTCCTGGGCAGTTGCGATGAGCAATAAATACCAGCCTAACCAGAGATACCCGCATCCTCTGATTCTTCTTTGTAAAAGGAATAACTGAACTGATTTTGCTAAGTAGTTAATGCATGTTCTTTTTTTAAAAATCATGGGACACCTGCTTACTATTTTATCAATAATATAGTGTGGGAATTTTGAGAACTGGAAAGGAAAAATAACCTTTCATACTAATGAAATTTTACAGGTTGGTTTTTATTTTTTGAAGAGGAAACCTAGTTTTCTACTAACTGTTCCCTTGAATATTCCCAGCACTGACTTCCTATGAAGACCTTGGGTTTTACGCCTTTAAGACAACTGGGAAGGTAATAAGAAAATACTGATTGCTGCTCACGAGTTCTTACTTGCTTTTCTTGATGCATAACATGTCTCTGTAGAGCCCTCGGATGATTCTGTAGACTGAAAACAAGTTGTTGTCTCTGCTGTTTGTTTATGCGCTGACTAGCCTATCCGTGCTGCCATATTTGTCGATTAGATGAAAATTCTGCAATGTCAATTCTCCCCCATGCTCTGGATGTGGCTTTTGTCCTTTGGCTAATTTGACTACAAACTGGATAGAATGTTAAAATTCCTGTGTACTGTCATGATCATCACTGTCATCTCTGACTCAAAAGTTATTGCCTTAAAGTTGATTGTACAATTTGGACAGCTGCTTCAGTGCCATAGTAAAGGATTTCTGGATTTTAAGAGGGCTTTTGAACTGAAATATTAAACTGAGATTCTGTGCCCACTTCACAAAGATTGAGAGCTCCTGGCTAATAATATATTATAAGCCAGTATCAAACAAAATATCTTGTCATTGGTCTCATTTAGTGTTGATACATTACTGTGCATAGGTAAAACTATATTGGTTTTAAAACAAGGCAGTACAAGTGAACTACTACAGATGTAGCAAAAGCACAATGTGAGGAAAAGCTTGGATCAGGTGTCATTTGTGGGGAAGTTAATCCACGGATACTGCAACGCTAGACGTGGTGAGTTTTTGCCCTCAATGCCATTCTTATGACCTTCTGGGTAAAGAGTGCCATCTCGATTTATCCTTGTTGCATTGTCTGGGCCCTCTTTACTTCTCTCAACAGTTTGTGCTGACCTGAGCATTTCCAACAACTTCTGTTTTACTTCTGTTTTCTTTCTAACTTATCAAGATAACACAGAAAACATAACTAACTAAGATTTGTTGGTTTTCTTGCAGGTTATGGTTGCTGGTGCAATACTTATACAAAACATTGGAGGTAAGCAAATCTATAATCAAGAAATTGCGTGACCAGAGAAGGTTGAATGACAGTATTTAATTCCAAACCCCCAAACAATTGGAATATTTTGAGGAATTGACCCACTTTTTTAAATAGATAAATGTCACAACAGCATATTTTCTCATGTTTAAAATGTGAGTTGGCTTATAAATTATAATGCTTGGGCCCTGGAGTTGTGGTGAGGCTTGATTTTAAATATACTTTTTTCAACTTTGTTATTTTATTTCATCTAACTTTTTTGTTGCTGTAATCTCCAAATGGACGTCACTCAATTTCTAGGAATCAAGTGGATTGTAAAAGGCAGTTTGCCTATGAACTTCTAACTCTGTTTGCTGTGTAGATTATGGTGGAAATGGCAACTTGGCTTTTTTTTTTGTTTTGAAAAATCCAAGAGCTATTCTGGAAGAACAGAGTCCTTACAATGCACCAAAGAATCTAGATGACATTATGAAATATGAAGTCTCAAGCCTTGTGGGCAAGGGTTAGCAGTGGTTGGGGGGGTGGTGGGAGGGAAAACTGAGAACAAACTGGATTGGGCCTTTAACCTGAAGACTGTTGCTTTCTCCTGAAGAAAGATTAAAGTGCAGCTCCTTCATAAGGTAGGTGAAAGCACAGGAGGTGGGAGAGATACTAAATTAATATTTCATTTCAGTATTTATTGTGGAGAAAGATAGACATGGAAGCTAGGGAACTTGAGGAAATAAATAGTCCATCTTACAAAGGAGGTGCTGAAGGTCTTGAGCATAAAGGTAGACAAATCTCTGGGACCTGATCAAGTGTATCCTAGGACATTGTGGGGCTCCTAGAAGATCTACTAGTATCATCCTCAGCCATGGGTGAGGTGCCAGAAGACTGGAGGGTGGCTAATGTTGTGCCTTTTCTTTATTTAAGAAAGACTGCAAGGAGAAGCCTGGGAACTACAGACCAGTGAGTAAGTTGTTGGAGGGGATTCTGAGAGACAGGGTTTAAGTGCATCTGGAGAGGTAAGGATTAATTAGGGATAATTATCATGGCTTTGTCTGTGGGGAAATCTTCTCTTACAAACTTGAGTTTTTTGAAGTGACAAAGAAGATGGATGAAGGCGGAGTGATAGAAGTTGTCTACATGGACTTTAAGGCCTTTTAATGAGCTCCACTTGATACTAAAGATTGATCTCATGGGATGCAGGATGAGTTAGTCAACTGGATACAAAATTTGCTTGATGGCAGGAGAGTGGGTGGTGGTGGATGGTTGTTTTTGGGACTGGAGGCCTATGACCAGCAGGGTTCCACCAGGATCAGTGCTGCATCCACTAATTGTTTATATAATGATTTGGGTGAGAATATAGGAAGCATGGTTAGTATGTTTTATGGATGACACCAAAATTGGCAACATGGTAGGCAGCAAGGAAGGTTATCTAAGATTACAAAGGGATCTTGATCAATTGGGCCAATGGGCAGAGGAGTGGCAGATAGAATTTAATTTAGATAAATGCAAGATGGTGCATTTTGATAAGATGAACAAGAGCAGGACTTGTTGTTAATGTTAGGGTACCGGAGAGAGTTGTAGAACAGAGACCTAGGTCTCTCTGGTACGTATGTAGTTCATTGAAAGTGGCATCACAGGTAGGGTGATAACGGAGGTGTTTGGCTTGCTCGCCTTTGTTGCTCAGACCATTTGACTATAGTAGTTGGGATGTCATGTTATGGTTATACAGGATGTTGGTGAGGCCACTTTTGGATTACTGTGTAGAGTTCTAGTCGCCTGCTGTTGGAAAGATATTATTAAATTGGAGATGGTTTAGAAAAGATTTACAAGGATGTTACTGGGAAGGAGGTTGAACTGTGACCTTTTGAGGTTTATAAAATTGAGGGGCATAGATAAGGTGACTAGCCTAGGGTGGGGAGTTCAAACTAGGGGACATTTTAAAAATCTTTGCCCTCTCACCTTAAAATTAAGACCTGAGGGGCAAATTTTTCAGTGGTTCATATGTGGAATGACTGGCAGTGGTAGATGCAGTCACAATTACGACACTTAAAAGACATTTGGTCAGGTACATGAATAGGAAAAGTTTAGATAGATATGGGGCTAGTTTAGTTTGGGGCAACTTGGTTGGTATGGTCAAATTGGACTGAAGGGTCTGTTTCTGTTCTGTATGACTCTGACTCTAAGGGACAATCAAATTATTTGCAGGGAACTTTGCACACCCTACTGCCATGCTGTTGTCATTAGACTCTGCCTATAGGCCAGTGATGGACAACATGTCATGCACATGTTAATACAGATGCTGTTTTCAGTCAAATTGTCATGTCCCTGCCAATGATGAAATGCAGTGATGATAGTGGGAAGGGCATAGAGTAAGGAGGAAAAAAAGGTCGTTTTGTTTTTTTTTTTTTTTTTTTTTTTTTTGCTCCCTTTCTGACTGGAGAAATGAGGCATAGACATGCTCCGCTCTTGCGCTCTCACCACCTAAATGATTTTAAAAAAGCAGGAATTTTATTGGGGTGCAAATGATTTGCTTACAAGTCTTTTGGCTCCAATAAATGCTTTATACATGAGCATGTTCTTGTGGGGTGTACTGTAAGTATTACTTAAATCAAGGGGACATGTACTTGAATTAAAATTAAATACAACATTTCTTATTCATTCTTCATTTGTTTTTCTAAAACTGCAATTAATCCCATGGGAAATGGTTGCTATCTCAACCACACGCTGAAAGTTTTTAATAAAATTCCCATGCTGCTCATCTTCAGCAATGAGCTTCATTCTCCACTAATGTGGTGAACAATAACTTGCCTAAAATTCATGCCTTCCCTTCTGAATTTGTTTCCTTCATAAAAACTAATGTTCTGTATTGCTAGCAGTTAAAGCAAATCCATTTCATATGTCCAGCATGTTTGAACTGACATAATCAGATAATGCAGTCAATGGCGTGAAGAAGTCCCAGTCAGGAATGTAAATGAGTAGTTTGTGTGAACTAGAACTTAAATTTTGCCATCTATTTGTTGTAATATTTAATACTTTGTTTCAACCTAATTCTGCCTGTATTACTCGAAGACTCTCAGATTTTCAATCAACTTCAATTTTGTTATAACAGAATTTTTGCCAAAATATGATAATTCAGTTATAACTTTCTTAATGTTAACTTTTTTAAAACCTCTTGAAGTATTTGTCTGCTTTTAAAAGTCAGCTATCCTCTTTCCTGTCCCCACCCCCAAAAAAAGAGCAGTAAGGCACAGTATTTACACAGCACTCCCGAGTCAACAACAGAACTCTAGCTTCTTTTCCCGCTGTGGTTAAAAAGCATATGTTGAACTTTAAGTATGCTTCCTGTTGGGTTGATGTGAGAGAGCTTTCATCGTGCATTCACCTCCAGTGATAATTGCCCCCCACCCCACTGAGGGACAACTGGACGTGGTGAATCAAGGTACAAGTCTGGGTCCTATCGGTACACGGTGCGTTGTTTTCGTGGCAGTATTTTAAGTACCTGTTTATTGATAAAAGGCTGGGAGAGCATCCATAAAACTTTGTCCAATCGAGTTTTTTTTATTGGTAATGCAGAGTAAATTGTTTTTCATTAAAAGCAAGCACGTGCATTTTGTTTTTTTGCAAGTTAACTTTTCACCCTGTCCCAAAAATGTAGGATAAGTTAGAATCTGGGTACAATGAAGCTTGTGATTTAATTTCAAAGTTAAATTCGTGCATTGGAAATGGTGCATTTTGATTTTAAATATTTGTGTACATGCTTTTTTAAACATTGATCTTTAAAATTGCATGTTTGAAATAAACTTCACTTTTTTCTGAAGGCTTCCTCCATGATCATTTGTACTGTGACCATATCTGCTGCCTTGGTATATACTGACAGTTACCACCTCTTTGCCCTCCACTCTATTTACAAAAACACCTCTTTCCCCCTCCAGTTCTGACAGTTACTTTTCTCCTCCTTGCTCTCCCTCAGTTCAAACTGGAGCTTCCATCCCACCCCTTCTATTTCACCCTCCAGTAGATGCTTACACTCCATTCAACTTCTTCCCCCTGAATGCCACATCCCAGTTAAAGCTAGTGCTTTCCTCGCATTCTACTGGAAGCTGTTGTTCCTCCAGGTCTGCCCCAAAAGTTTGGCAGATACTTTAGCCTCCAAGTTAAATGTTGCCACTTTTTTCCTGTTCTCTTATTCATTAACAGGATGAGGGCGTCACTGGCTAGGCAGCATTTATTATGTAGGCCAGACCAGGGAAGGGAGGCAGTTTCCTTCCCTAAGGGACATTAGTGAACCAGATGGGTTTTTCCAACAGTCGATTCATGGTCATCATTAGATTGTTAATTCGAGATATTGAATTCAAATTCCACCATCTGCCATGGTGGGATTCGACCCCTGGTTCCCAGAACATTGTCTGGGTCTCTGGATTAACAGTCCAGCGAAAATACCACTAGGCCATCACCTCCCCTCATTAGAGTTGATTTGAAATAGCTGCCAAGCAGTTAGCTGCACTGGAGTCATGTATGAACCCTCAGCAATCACTTTATCTTGCAGCAGAAACAATAGAACCCTCTTATGCAGTAGTGGGTAGTGTCCCTACCCCTGAACCAGGAGGTCCAGGTTCAAGTCCAAGCAGATGTATAATAACATCTCTGAACAGATTTGTTCCTGCTGTACTTCTTTTTTCCCCAAATCAATGGAATTTAGGTAGCAGCTTCGGCACAGCACTGGAGAGAGGAATGGCTAGCCGCTGATCTGCACTAGCAGATGAAGACTGGTGTGGAAATATTGCTGAATGCAGAATATTGCCTGTCTGTGGGAAGGAAAGTTTCAGTTGATTTGATTCAGAGTGGGTTTGAGTTCAGGCCACAGTAAAAGTAAAATGTAGCATTCTACTGCAGTGACTAAATTTAAACGTTTCAATCACTATTTTTGTTTCATTAAACTGTTAAATGGTAAGTATTGATCATAAATTAATTTGCTATTGAGTTGAGGAAGGAATTCCAGAATTTTGACCCAGCAACAGTGATGGAATGATGCATTTCCAACCCTGAGTGGCTTGAAGATGGAACTTGCAGATTGTGGTGTTACCATGCATCTTTTGTCTTCCTAGATGGTAGTGGTCATGAGTTTAGTAGGAGTTGTCTAAGGAGCACTGAACTATATGTAGATAGCACACACTGCTGGTGATCATCAGTAGTCGAGTGAGTGTTTTTGAATGTGGTGCTCGTCAAGCAGGCTGCTTGATCCTGGATGGAGGCAAGTTTCTTGATTGTTTGGATGAGTGCAGCTCCAACAAGTGGGGAGTATTCTGTCATACTCTTGATTTGTGCTTAATAGACTCTGGGAAGTCGGGAAATGAGTTACTTGCTGCAAGATTCCTAGTCTCTGACCTAATCTATTAGCCATAATATTCTTGTGACTGGCCCAATTCAGATTCTAGTCAATGGTAGTCCCCAGGATGTTGCTAATGGGGGATTCAGTGGTGTCATGAATATCAAGAGTTTATAGTTAGACTTCATCTTGAAGATGGTCATTGCCTGTCATTTGTGTGATGCAAATGTAACTTGCATTTTGTTAATTCCACCCTTGTACAGTGTTTTTGTGGTAGTGTTTAACTATTTATTGATGTAACATCTTTTTAAAATTTTAAGGTTTGAAACAAATAATATTCTAAACAATAAAGAAATATTGAAACTAGTTAGCCCAAATGGGTGACATTTTCATTGACTGATGTGCCCCCACCTCTGCTTTTTAAAACCGTTATATGCCACCACTGAATGAAAAGCTATTTTAATTTGGCTCATGTTTCTTCTTTTCCTTGCCTACCATGTGCTTGCTCTTGCTACTTCTCGGTGTTTGTTGGTTCTTGTCCCTTTTAAAATGCCAAATATGCAGACTGAATTTTAATATAAATTAGATTATCAATGTTTAGGTTACCTGATTGAGGGAGACCAACTGTCTTTCATCCAAGAGTGACTCAGTAGCAGCACTGATAATCAAATTGGAGCCCTGAAACACATTCATGGGCTGGCGATGAAAAAGGTGGTGGGCGATCCAAGACTAGGATGGGGGGTCAAGGAAAGTCCTTAACCACCACCTTGCCAAACAACTGGTCCATGATACTTGTGACTGCTGTGCAGATAATGTCCCATATTCACGCCAAGGATACCCTTCATTGTAGTGAGTGGCACTACCATCATGCCATCATGATAAATGAGATCAGAAAAAAAAATCTAATGTGCTATGGACTATCAAAAGCAAAAGAATTGCGTTGAACCTCAATTTGTAGTCTTGAAGCCTGGCGTATGATCAATTTATCAGTGGTGTTCTCGAGTATAAAGCTAATTCTAGAATGGCTGTCCCTAAAACAAGTCAGGTACATGATGGACTATTCTTCACTTGCCTTTTGCTGCAACAACAGAAGCTTTGAAGTCACCTAGGACAAAGCAACCTGCTTATCCAGTACCCACCCGCACTGCAAGTGTGCAGTAGCGGTTTTTTCTACTAGCTAAAATAAGCACAACAGAAGCTTGCTGATCTTCCTGCACTAGAATCTTCCAAACCAGTGACTTCACCCAACTTCAAGGGGCAAAGACAATGGACAAATGACTGCCACCACCTATAAAACTCTCACCATCCTGATTTGGAACAATGTTGCTCTTCATTTTGACTTGGTCAAAAAAAATCTGGAACTCCATCCTTTGACAGCACTGTGGATGCCCCATGAAGTGCCATTGTTCAAAAAGGTGGCTGTTCATCTCAATAGCTTAGCTGTGGTGGCAATGTCCCATTGAATTAACTAAAAATCCATTGTACTTCATGCTTCTGGCATTTAATTTTGATCACTCCAAAATTATCTGCTCAAAATGTTGCATTGCGGAGCAATAGAATTGGATATCTAAGGTTTTAGAGTAGATTTGTAGCTTGGGTTGTGGTTGGTTGGCTCGCCGAGCTGGTTCGTTGTTTTTCCGCAGACGTTTCATTACCCTGCTGGGTAACATCAGTGCTGCCTTTGATGAAGCGCCATTGTGTTTTCCCGCCTATTATTTCATCTCTGGAGTCTGTTGAGCTGGATTACCTCATTCCGGTTTCCTTCGCAGTGGAGTGTATATGGGGTTGAGCTCTGTTTGTTGATGGCTTTCTTAGTGGAGTGCCAGGCTTCTAGGAATTCCTGTGCCTGTCTCTGCTTTGCTTATCCCAGGATCTTGGTGTTGTCCCAGTCGAATTGGTGGTTCTCTATATCCTTGTGGATAAAGATGAGTGAGTAGTGGTTGTCTTTTTGTAGCCAGTTGATGTTCGTGTACCCTTGTTGCTAATTTCCTTCCTGTTTGTCCGACATGGTGCTTGTCACAGTATATGACATTGGTCCTGTCCGTAGTGGGTCTTTGGCTTTGGTGAGCAGTTGGCGTAGGTTGACATGGGTTTGGGTGCTAATCTGATGCCCAATGGTTGTAGAAGTCTTGTGGTCAGTTTAGATGTGTTCCTGATATAGGGTAGTATGATGTGTGTCGGGGTGTCTAGTACCTTCCTGATGTCGTTCGTGTAATAGGCATCTTCTGATCCAGTTTTTCGGGTATCTGTTGTCTTAGAGTACCTCTTCCAGGTATTCATCTTCTCTGTGCTGCTGCAGTGTTTTGTTGCCTGTTTAAATAATGTTCTTACGCAACTTTGTTGAATTCACCAACGAAAGATTAAATTTACTCTATTGAAGCAGACAGATTTCAGTGGCTGGGTTTATCTGTTCTAAAATCTTGTACAAAAGCATATGTAGTATAGTTCTCCTACCATACAGCAATCAGTGCAAGCTGTGAGGAAGTAATTATGATGCAGACCTGGTTGGATCAGAGTCCTTAATCCCAAAGATTGGAAGAGATTTAATTGACTTGATGCTCACCTACTCTGAAGAATCTTAGATTAAACTGATCCTTCTTTGATTGTCCTCACAATATCTACCTTCTCACCATAATTGCTGATTTATTTTTCTCTACACACCTGAAACTGGGTCTAAAGAAATGCTATTTCACTTTTTTAATTTATTCCACAATGTCTTTATGGAGAAATTGCTGAAGAACTTGCATTTGTATGGCACTTCTCAGGACATTCCAAAGTGCTTTTCAATCCATTTAGCACTTCTTGAAGAGTTGTCAGCGTGATGCAGGAAATAGGCAGCCAATATATGTAGAGCAAGATCTTAAATACAGCGATTTATAAGAATGATCAGAATCTCATTTTGGTAGCAGCAGTGAGATAAATCCTAGCCATGATGCCAAGACACTTCCTTCTTCATAGCATAATGCCAAGATATTTTTGTGCCCATCTAAGGGCAGACAAAAACTGTTTAATATTTCATTGCAAACGTAATCAACTTCACTCCAATGCTGCAGTAAAATGGTGCTTGGATCTTGTGCTCCAGTCTCGAGTGCATTACAAGACATCAACCCACAATGCTGTCACTCAATCAGTGCCACTGATCCGTGGTTGACGTGGAAGTCTGACATCCCTGTTTGGTGTTCTGTCTCTCAGCTTGACTTTCCTGGTATTTGAACATTTCACCACCACTTTTTTTTTGTTTTTTTTTCTTTGCATGTTATCCCTTTCATAATCTAAGCTTCTCTTTCGTAATGAAAATCGGACCTTTTGTCAAAGAATTGTTGTAGTGTGCAAACCTTTCCTCTATAGATTCCTGATATCCAGAAACACCTTTATTCAGTTCTTTTGTATCTTTTAAAGGTCTCAATTTACCTACAATTAAATTAGAACTGTACACCAAGCTCTCTCAATGGGTATAATCCATGTCTTCAATATCTATTTTGCTATCCTCCTCTGAAAATTTATATGACAAACACCATATACTGTGGTGTATTAATTATGTTAATTGCTTAGTCATTTAAAACACTTTACAGAATATTGTCGCACTGATCTGTGCAGTTGAAGGATGGAAGTGCTTTTTGTGTGGGGGCTTTGGCAAATAAGAATGGAGCCTAAACCCTTTCCAGGCGGAAAGTGTCTCATGAAATATTGAGATTTGACTTTGGTAAAATATGAAAAGTAGGGCCAGAGGTTAATCACTTTTTAAACAAAAATTACCTAACAAACGTGACATTTAATAGCCTCCATTCTTGTCCTGGGATTGAAATGTTGACCTGAAATGGATTGTCAGTCAGTGTCTTGGGAGGTGGTGGTGGGGGGGGAAGAAAGCTCCTCCTAGAAAGTAACCAATTTAATCAACGTAATAGCTTTAAGATTATTTCAGAACACTTATAGCTGGGTCACTTATAATTCTTGAATTTGACCATTTTTAACTTGTTTTAATGTTGAAGCTGCAATAAAGAAAACTGTAGAATTATTGTAGTTGTATTTTACAATTCAGTGGGAATTAAAAGGAAAGACGGAGCAGTTATAATTTTGAAACTTAATTGTTCAGCATTTTTAGACAGCCTGCTTGTTCATTGAGTCAATAGTCTAACTTTAATACGGCTCTTAGCAATTTGAAAAAAAATATTCCAAAATGTTGCTTTTCTGTCACCAGCTATGTCATCTTATCTGTTCATAATAAAGTCTGAACTGCCTGCTGCAATTGCTGGTTTCCTACACAACAGCTACGATGGGTAAGTATCAGTAGCACTGATCATAATGTATGAATTATTCAGTGGAACTGGATTAAATGTCTGGTTAGATTAAATAATTTATTCTTGACCAAGATAAGAACAAAAGTTGTGCCACATTTTACTATACACATTCTTATCCACTAGGGAGCTAATGATTCAGTAATTACACTAAAAATTCAAAGTTTAATTGTTGAAATGTAACTTTAACGGTCTGAGTACTTTCGGGTTATACAATGCTCTTTTTAACCAAATTTAGAGAAATGGCTTCTCGGTTTCTAGTATTACAATAGTGGTGCTGAATTCTGATAGTTGCAGTGCTTATTTTTTCTTTTGATCCTGTAGACAATTTGTTACTCCAAAAGGGTAATTTAATTCATTCATGAATAACATCACTGCAAGAACTTACATTTGTTTACCATTTGTAATTGCTGTCAAGATGAACTGCTGCTGTTTATGAAAGCATTGTAGGAATACAATTGGAGAAGGATTTCGACCCAGCAATGATGAAGGAACAGTGATACATTTCCAAGTTGAGATGGACTTGGAGGGGAGGCTGAAAGTGGGAGCATTCCCATGTGTCTGCATTGTTGAAAAACTCTTGTGCGTCATGTAGTTGGTACACACTGGCTGCGAGCTGCAATGTTGGTGAATTTGTAAGGTATGAAGGTCATGCCCATCAAGCAGGCTGCTTTGTTCTGAATGGTGTTGAAACTCAAGATTTTGGAACAACATTTATCTAGGCATGTGGAGAGTGTTCCATTGCACTCCTGGTTTTTTGCCTCAGTGATGTTGGAGACACAGGAGTTGGGAGTTGAGTCCCTTGCTGCAGGATATCAGTTTCTGAATGTTCTTGTGGTTGAGTTAGGTTTCCAGTCAATGGTGACATCCAGGATGTAGATGTTGAGCCTAAGACATGGCTCTGAGCAATTCCACAAACACACATTCCTGGGCTGAGACGATTGCAAACACTTCCCTGGGCTGAGATCATTCTCCTTCAATTTCAAGTTCACCACTCCATTCCACTAGGCATAAAGCATAGCTGCCCGCCTGAATGCTTGTCTCCTGCTGAACCCCTCATCCATGCATTTGTATCCTTTGTAAACTTGAGGGCAGAAGGCTGAGTGACCATGACTTAACTTGCACCAAATCCTATTTGCACATCTGTTTGCTCACTTATACCTGATTGAATGTTAACAATGTCTTGACTTGGAAATTCTCATTCTTGGTTTCAAATATTTGTGGTTTGGCCCTTCCTAATCTCTCATCTCCTGCAGCTGTTCAGTTACAGTTCTTTGAGTCATTACGTTTGTTTCATGAAACAACAATTTTATCCCTGTAAATGGTGTCAGTGGTTTAAATTTGGTTCCAGGGAGATGGAAGAATTGCAATAAATTTATTGCTTATTTAGTTAAACCATTTCATTCTAGTTAAACCAGGATCTCCATGCTTTCTTCTATGTGGCAGTCATAGGATCAGAATCCCTACAGTGTGAAAGCAGGCCATTAGGTCCATACCAATCCCACCACCCTATCTCTGTAACCCTGCCAATCCACCTAACCTGTACATCTTTGGCCTATGGAAGGAAACTGGAGCACCCAGAGGAAATCCACACAGACATTCAAACTCCAGGCTAGAATTGAACCCAAGTACTGTGAGGTAGCAGTGCTAGCCTTGGGTCATCCCCATTGGTTTAGGTACTTCTCACTTAGTAGTCAGGGGCAGTTGGGTGTGTCTGAGTGAAGAAAGTGAGGCTCCAAAAGTTACAAATAGAGAAACCTCTCTTTAATTGTCTAGCAGGTTCAGGGTTCTTCCAGCTTGTGCGAATGTGACCAGGGACTTGTGAGTGAATGGCTCCTTGCACTCATTTTGCTCATTTAGCTAGGACTAGAGTAAAAATGCTATGTAGTTGTGTACTATGAGGGATAGGATATGGTTTTCTACAGCTGATCACCTGAGCTCTAAAGACTATATTGCCTGGTGCTATACCTAAACATCTGCTCCATCATGGACCAGAGCCTGGGGTGGGAAAGGAAGGAATGGATTGTTACGGAGCATGTGAGCATCAACAATATAATTAAGCCATGAAGGGGGAGGGGTGGGGGGGAGAGAATGAGGAACAGGGGACTAAATTTTTAAAAAAATCAAACCACAAATTTAGTTAACAAGGTGTAGAGCTGGATGAACACTGCAGGCCAAGCAGCATCAGAGGAACAGAAAGCTGATTTTTCGGGCCTAGACCCTTCAGAAATGGCGGGGGTGGGGGGAGGGGGTTCTGAAATAAATAGGGAGAGCGGGGGAGGCGGATAGAAGATAGATAAAGGAGAAGATAGGAGACAGACAGGTCAAAGAGGCGGGGATGGAGCCAGTAAAGGTGACTAAGAAAGGCAATGTGGCTGTCGTACCTGGTTTGTTTTGGGACGTGGGAGAGAGATCCACTGAGGTGTTTCCGGAGGGAGGAGGGTTTCCTCAGCCTTCCTGCTCCTCTGATGCTGCTTGGCCTGCTGTGTTCATCCAGCTCGACACCTTGTTATCTCAGATTCTCCAGCATCTGCAGTTCCTACTATCTCTGAAACAATTTTAACCCCACCGTGAAGCCTCTTCTAAGGATGCCTACCTTGAAGTTACACTCCTCCCTCCAGAAACATCTCAGTGAATCTCTCCCCCACTGCAACTCTCTTGTAATCTCTTTGGCCCTGAAACTGCTCGACCTCGTCCTGAAGCAAACCAGGTACTTCGGCCACATTGCCTTTCTTAGTCACCTTTGCTGGCTGCACCCCTGCCTCTGACCAGTCTGTCTCCTCTCCACCTATCTTCTCCTTTATCCATCGTCTATTCACCTCTCCCTATTTATTTCAGAACCCCTTCCCCTCCCCCATTTCTGAAGAATGGTCTAGGCCTGAAACGCCAGCTTTCCTGCTCCTCTGCTGCTTGGCCTGCTGTGTTCATCCAGCTCTACATCTTGTTATCCCACAAATTTAGTGTCTGGATTACTATCTGATTAACATTCAAATTGACTCATGATGGATGAGATTTGTAGGTAGCAGGATGCTGTGGGAGAAGTGGGTTTCAATTAATGGGTATTGGGATTAGTGTCCTCCTGAGCCTTTTCATGGCCTGTAAAGAAGGCTTTAATAGTATGGCCTGCAAGTAAGAGGGTAGAGTTGGAAACTTAGAATGGACAAGGCAATAGTGCAGGGTGACTATGCAGGATACTCAATTTACAAACTTGAGTATACCAGCAAATGTGAAAGTGGGGAAAAATAGCTTTTTATCTTCAGTTTGGTAAATTGACTAGTAGATTGCTGCAAGTATCTGTCTTGAAGCCTCAGCTATTTTGTCTATTACTATTAATGACTTAAAACACATTACTTTCTGCCCCTTTTAATCCAAGTTTGCCAGCAATACAAAGCTGGACTCTCTAAACTGAGGACATAGAGGCTGCAAAGAGATGAGAATTTAAAAATTCCCTTAATTCATGGGATGTATGTATTGCTAGTTGGCTTAACATGTATTACTTATCCCTAGTTTACCTTGAGGTGGTGAGCAGCTGCCCTGAACTGTTACAATGCATTTGGTATAGACAGACTTACAATGTTTGGGTCACTATCCTGGAACTCTTAAACTGAAGGTCTGGCAGTATATTTCCAAGTCAGAATGGCGAGTGACTGAGAGGAGAAGTTGCTGATGGTGGCATCTCTTTGCATCTACTGCTGTTATCACACTAGATGGTGGTTGTGGATGTTATATTGGAAGCAACGCAGTCAAGCCCACAAGATTAGTTCCTGTGATGACAGAATTGTCCTGTTAGACCCATGCTCTCAAATTTTGGCCATAAACTTGCAAGTTCTTTGATTTTTTTATGTTCACTTACTGGTACTATATAACTTTAACCTTATCTTTGTTTTCACACTTTAGGACTCCATGGTATCTTAATGGACAGATTCTCCTTCTTGTTACGGTTATCTTCGTTGTTCTGCCCCTTGCTCTTCTTCCTAAAATAGGTGATTGTTTGTTTTTACATTATTTTCTCTCCAGTCCCTAATGCAGTATGTCATCAATAGCATAACACTTAATTGATCTGTAGTTACTGCTGATTTTGAAGTGTTTGTAAAATTATGCACTGTTTTGGTCAAAACTTATTTCAAATTACACTTTATTGCATAACATTGCCAACATGCTTTGAGATGTGCTATGTATTTATTTAAAAAAAAGTACTCATTGTAACCACAAATTATTGAAAATACTTTTTGCTTAACTGGTGTGTTTGACCCCTTTCGTGAAATTGGAATTCCTCGGAAACATGCCTGTATGTAGGATTTGGAAAGGAAATGAAAGTCGATGAAAATAATTCTAAGATACAACTCTGGAGCCCACTATTTGTATCTTCCAGGGTCCTAAAATTGTTTTCTCAGTTGTTTGATTACACCTACCCAACAACAAAATTTTTGTCCTTTCCAAATGCAGGTGATCTTATAATGCAGTGTTATTCTACGTATGTTAGGCATTTGAATTCTCCACCCCCTTCAGTAACATTAAAACTGAACTTAAACTAAACATTAGGTTTTTGTTCTTTGAAGTGTGATGATCTTCTTTTCCTTTATGGAATTTGAAACTTTCCCCACACCTCTCTTGTAAAATTCTTGTGTCTTTATTCTTGCATAGAAGACGAGTAGTTGGTTTAAAGCAAAAGAATGCTACTTCACCAAATTCAAAGAAAATAAGTTAAAGCAAACAGTCTTAAATAGGTAATTAAGAATGCAGTGAGTAAAATGAACCGGTTGTGCTGAACTACTTGATTCAAATTTCTTTCTACATCTACTTGACTAATTTGTGAGCAATTTTGGGCCCAATATCTCCAGTACTGGCCCTGGAGTGGGCCCAGAGGACGTTCATGAGAATGATCACAGGAATGAAAGGCTTAATGTGTGAGGAACATTAGAGGATTCTGGGTCTATTCTTGATGGAGTTTACAAGGATGGGGGGAGAGAGTATCTAATTGAAATTTTCAGAGTACTGAAAGGCCTGGTTAGAGTGGATGTCGGGAAGATGTTTCCATTAGCAGGAGAGACTGCCCCAAGGCACAGCCTTGGAGTAAAGGGAAGACCCTTTAGAATACCTGAGAAGAAACTTCTTCAGCCAGAGAGTGGTAAATCTTTGGAATTCATTGCCACAGAAGACTGTGGAGGCCAGGTCATTCTGTATATTTAAGACAGAGGCCCTTGATTTAAAGAGATCAAAGGTCACGTGGAGAAGGCTGAAGAATAGGGTGGAGAAACTTATGCCATGATTGAATGGTGGAGCAGACTTGATGGGCCAAATGGCCTAATTTCTGCTCCTATGTCGTATGGTCTTATGACTTGCATCTCCTGAACTCCAGTCAGATAACCTTCAAATTTTTGGTAACTAATTCCTCTGCTTGAGTACTGCATCAAAAACTTGTGTACGGATTGGGATTTCCTGGACCTTTCACTTGCATTTGGCAAGGTGTTTTATTCTTTAAATCTCTTCCAACTGTCCTGTTGCAGAATCCATGTCTGACACGTGCACTTCTAGCATTTTAACCATAGCTATCACTATAGTTCTAATGTTATTAACTCTTGTAACTATCAACATTTGCTCTTCTTAGCTTGGTGCATTCAGAATTCAACTAAGTATCAGTTAATGGCTTTTTAAAACTTCCTTTTAAACAACAAACAGAATTTCAACTGAATCCTATTAGAAATATTTGAGCACGCCTCTGTCTTGTAAAATTCTTGTCTTAGTTGTATAACATTTTGTTAGTGACTAGGGAAAGAGGCTGAACCAAATCAGAAATTGAGTCATGATATCTTTCTTGCACTTCATTTTTCCTTTGCAACAATTCTCTGTATCTTGAAGAATCCGGGTTGCAAACCTTGAAGCCAAGTCTCGCCTGCAGTTGCATTGCCTGGAGATATTTTTGTTTGATAGTTATCAATGTTAACAAATTCTGATATTTGGCAACCTCTTCAAATTTCAGGTACACATCCAATTTTCTTCAAACTTTCCACTACACACTAAACTAGAACTTTCCAAATCATCTCAACTCCCTGTATTTAAAACTAACTTTGGCATCTTACCCAACAGTTTCATCAATTACCTCTAAATCTATCTTGAGTTTCTCTTCCTTTTTATGTTTAGGAAAACCTCTTCCTAATTTCAGGTACCCCTAATAAATCCACCCTGCTTCAGAGCAAATCATTCCAGTTTCACTAGTGAATGTGGCTGGCTAACAAATGCTCAGCTGAAAGGATGCCACAATTGAGTGCAGGTTGTGGGCTCACATCTTTGATTAAGCAAAGGTCATAAAACGTATAAAATGTATTTTTTGAGTTTTCTACCATCTTTTCAAAACCATGTTTTCTACTGGTGGAGGGCTGCAAATTTGTCAACACCGGTTGATGTTTTCTGCCTGTGTTTTTGCATTCTGTTTAATATCCTTTTTTTTTGTAGGAGGAGTTGGAATATATGTAAACACTGCTCATTCTTGAAGTTGACCGTGACTCTGTAGACCATCATTCCCTTCTTGTAAATTATCATAGAATGTTTATTTCTCCTTACAGCACAGCTTGTATTTGGGATTTCCTAATACTGGATGTCATTTTTTTGTTTTCAGAGTTTCTCGGTTATACAAGTGGTTTGTCCATCTTGTTCATGGTCTACTTTACCATTGTGGTGAGTGAAATTTCTTTAGTGCCTTCTAAATCAGTTAAGCTAGTCACTTGTTTTAGGGTGGATGGTCACAGATGACTAATATGTACCAAAGTAAATCATGTCATTTAAGTTTGCAGATTCAGTGCCTACGTGACCACCAGTGTCACTTTTTTTTTATTTGGTAACACTAAAATGAGACTTGGATGACATTTTTGTTTTGTTTCTAGCACTCTGCTATTGTAGTATGCTATTATATAAACTGATATGATTCAGGCTTTCCCTTACTTCCTGACAAGTTAATTTCCTGTTCTCAGTTGTGTACCTTTTTTTTTCAGACAAGGAAAGATCAGGCACTTGTGTAACTGAAAAGAGCTTAAATGTTTTCCAAGCAATTTTCAGCATTGATAGATCTTCGGGAGCAGGTTTTCCTTATTACACAGCAGTTGGAGTTGACAGGAAGAATGAAGATAATATGCCAAAGATAATTAATCTGTACTGAACTTTGCTTTTTTTTTTAGTTACATAATTAATAGCTAGCTTGTTCTACAACTGCTTGTGAATAACCTCAGCCCAGGCTAGCTGAGAAGCTGATGTATGGAATGGGTGGAGGGAAATGGTGAGAAAATTGACCTTGAACCTATATAATGTGCTGTGGAAGGATACTGCATCACAGCAGCCATCTACTGCCAGTGGTCTGCCTTGGGATATTCCTGCCTACTGACCTGCCACTATCAATAGCTGGGAAATTTTAACCAGAAAAAAATCACACTCTAACCATGTAATGCACAAAAATATGGAAAAAATGGCATAACTGTCATTTTTTTATTGGATGTTTTCACTTAATTGCCTAGAACAGCTGTTATATATTTGTCAAGTGTCATATTATACTGGAATTAATGATAATGAAACATTACTGTAAAATACGTACCATGACTCTACTTAACCTGAAACAGATCCACTGTTCAGATGCACAGACTATTCCTTACTATCATAGTACAGCATAATTATGAAAGATGCAGCACCATAATAGAGCAGTTTTTAAAAGCTTGTTCACTCATTGATTCACTATGAAAAAAATTCTTAGTTTTAAACCACACCTACAAATAGCTGATCGTCTCCCTACTTTATTTCATAATAGAAATTACAGTAAAAAGGCAGATCAGTCATGCATTTCTGCCTATGCTGGTCATACTTCAACTACTTCTAGTCTTATTTTCTTCCCTGGTACTAATCTTTTTGTTTTTCCTATTTTAAATACTCTTCCCTTTTTATATGATGCTCTCTCTACATCAATAACTAGTAAAGTATTTCATAATCTATTAATCCTCTTTTAGCAGGCTTTTAAATTCTTGCATTCTTCTGTAGAAATCTATCTGTACTTCCACATATCAGTTCACTACAAAAACATTTGTCACATAATATTTGGTAGTTGGTTTTGGTAGAAATTAATGGTTTTAGGTCCCTCTTTTAAGTCACCCTCAAAATATGCTTGAATCCATTCATTAATATTTTGGTGAGATCACTATCATAGAGTCACAGCCATATAGTACAGAACCAGTCCCTTTGTCTTAATTCATCCATGCTGAATCAGGTTGCCTAAACTGAACTACCCCGATTTGCTTGTGTTTGGCTCATATCCTCTAAAACTTTCCTATCCATGCACCTGTTTAAATGTTTTTTAAATGTTGTAATAGTACTTGCCTCTGGCATCTCTTTTCATATGCAGTCCAGTTACATTTCCTAAAACTTGAACAAAAAAGGTCGAACTCTTAAAAACTATATTTGACTATATGATGCCATTTTAAGTATCTGAGCAATTTGAGTCAGATTTCTGACAAAAGTACCAAGTAATAGCTAAGAACTCTTTTAATAATCTCCTGGGCTGCTTTAAACACCTTTTGTTAGCCCTAGGAAATATGACAAATAGTTTGGAGGGAAAGGAAAAATATTTAACTTATTCATGTTTTTATCTATGTGCAATTCCAACTGACATGAATATTAATAAATCAGAAATTTGAACACATTTGAGACTCTTACTACAGACACTTTCTTTGCAATTTTATCTTAGTACAAGTTGAAATCTGTTATTGGTTTCTTTTTATTTTAATCAGACAATTTTCTGACAATACTTGTTCTCGCATGCTACTTGTATGCAGTTTGCACTAAATGAGTGAAGCTTTCAACTTAAATTTGGAAGCACTAGATATCTAGCTTCTCATCTTGCATGATCTTTACTATTTTGAAAAAAAAATTGGGTGAACTTTTAAAGTGGGCAACTATGACAAAAGCTATGGAACACTTGAATTCTAGTACAAGTTTGAAAGTCCAGTTTTCTCCTGCACTTTATAATGTAGTAATATGCATGTCTGTGCTATAGTGTTGGAGCAGTAATTAAACAGCTTCAACAATGTTCACTCTCTACAATACCCTGCCTTTTTCTTACTTGCTTCACGTACCCTTCTCTCATTTATATAAGGCTTTCTTAATTGTATTGCAGTCAAGTAGAAAAACTTATGCAATTCAAACTTCTGTGGCCTAATTTAGTTGCAACATGTAAATAGGCTACTGCAAAAGCTATTCCTATAGAAACCTCTTAAACTCTAACATTTTTCTTGTTGGCAATTCCGCCCTGTTTTCATTTTGGGTGTTTTAAATTAGCATGATTTATCTTCTGCAGGTTGTGTTTAAAAAATGGTTCATTCCTTGCCCACTGTTTAATGGCACTGTAAATTATGTTCAGGTAAGATACCTTTTTGATACTGCTGTGACAGTTAGAGATTAGAATGATTCTATGCTGTTTGTCTAATATGAGGCCCTACTTAAGGATGTTGTGTTGAAGAAATGACTAGTTGCTCTTAACTAAGTTAAATTTGGGCAAGAATTGCTTTAAATGTTGTGGAAGCAAATTCAATAGAAAATTAGATAGAGACTTGAATGAGAAGAATTTGCAAGATAATGGAGAGAGTGAGCAAGAATAGGATTAATTGGACATCTTTATTTTCATGGGTATGAGCACAATCAAATGGCTTCCTTCAGTTTTACGATTGTAATAACTATCACTGATTCCTGGCCATTTTAACTGTGTCACATTTGTCCTATTTGAGGCTAAAGTATCAAAGTGCATTACATAAAGGAGGCTTTTAATAAGAGTGCAGAGTATAAGTATTAAAATTGTCTTTGATAACTCAGCATTTGAACATCGCTGAAAATGCTTCTTGTCCTTTCAAAGCTTTTTGTCTTGCACTTATCAGGATAATTTTTTTCAACAGAAAGAAAACAGCATTTTATACTAGATGAGAGAAGAGCGTTCATTGGGTGGATTCTTATTGGAGGCATGTCTCATGGAATAAAGTGAAAATATTTTTCAAGTTCTGGGTTTGGTCAGATCCCATGGGTGACATCATCTATTTGGGCATACGTGGTGTTAAAACTGAACACGACTGCAGTTTGTTGAGTCCATAAGTGTATGAGTCCTTATTCGCTGAAATGTTAAAGTCTATATTGCCATGATAGTGTAGCAGTGTAGATGTCTATGGTTTCCTGTGGTATATTGAACAGAACATCAATGTTCACTGAGTACCTGGATGTCGAATCACTATTGATACGCAACTCTTGCATGGCCTTCATGTTAATGAATCTTTCAAGCTATGAGTGGAAAACATGTTCTGACTTAGTTGTAGCAGTTCGCCAAACTGTTTGACTGGCTTGTGTTTTTGTAGATGGGTAAGGAATAAACCAAAATCACCTTTTTTTTTTTGTTTTGGGGCCAGTCTATTTGTATAAGGGCACAATGTGCCATAATGAATGGGGAGAGGGGTGGTTGCCATGAATAGTGTGTCTCCTTGGATACTATGGCACAATAATTCTCTGGGTGTTTTAATATTTTCTGGAGTGGCTCTAGATTTTTTTTTTCTCCCTTGTATGGGATACAAGTCTCCGAAGCAAAATGTTTGGGTCCCATTTGTAAACTTGAAAATCAATTTTTTGCTGTTCTAACTTCATGTAAATATGGGGAATAAATGCTTTCCATTTCAGACTTCACCTAGCATTAGTATGACTTTATCAGCCAGTGTATTTGTTTTTAGTTAACTTCCTTCTAATCTGTCTCCTTAAATTCTGTTGCCTCAGTGTGATACTTGTTTAAATTTCTACCACTAGGTTATCCATTTGCCTCAAAGATTGCAGGTTGAGAGTAATTTAGTATTGAACTGTGTCTTTAGTAACTGATTTGCTGCTGTCTAAAGTCATCTTTCATAAGGTCCCAAATATGGCAAGTTCAAGACCCAGGTTACTGCTGGAGAAACTCAACAGGTCTGGCAGCATCTGTGGGGAGAAAAACTAAGTTAGTGTTTGGAGTCCAATATGACTCTTCTCTTCTTTGGGACTTAAAGGTTTGGCTTAATTTCACATGAAGCAATTTCAGAGTGTATGAAAGCTTCAAATGGAATATGTTAATGCCATGAGCAGTACCTACTTGATCTGTGTTTGTGTTTCCAATTCAATTGGATAGAATTGTTGTATTGCAATTTTTTAAACTTTTCTTTATTGCTTTCTTGAATGTCCAAGGCAGTAAAATTTCCCCACTCCCTACAATAGCTGCTACATTGTGTCCCTAGGCTACTGAAGAGCAAAAATTGGTTTGTCCTAATCTACTTTCTCATGACTTTTGGTGGGGAAATATGGATATCCAACTTTTTTCATGGTATCCCATTCTTGCACATCGACCTGGTTGGTTAGGTAACTTTATAGTTTGCATCCCAATAACATAGGTTCAAGTGATTTCAAGTGGAGGAGAGAAGTTTTCATATTAAGTGTGCAAGGTGATGACTGAAGACATACCAACGTGAAAAGTTAGACAAATTATTTTAGGGATTCTGATAGATTATAAAGTTGTTTGTTTTTTCCTTTTTTTTTCTTGTTTAGAACTTTAGTTCCGATGAATGTAAACCAAGGCTTCTACAAATTTCAACCAAGGTTTGTACTCAAGTTGCTTGCTCTGCAAGAGCTGTTCATTCTCTGGTTATAAATTGTATAACAAATTAGTCTTCCAAGAAAGGTTGCAATTGTAATTATCTGGCAGCTTGCAGTGTTACTGATATTAAAGTTAAATGCAATTCTAGCTTAAGTCACTTGAAATACATAATTTACATATGGAACCCAATTTTAACTTTTTTTTTAATAAACCATTTCATAGGTGCAAGTGATTTTAAAATCTGAACTAAAAGGCAAAAAGCAATTTCCTGTGAATGAATGTGCCTGTTGAAGAAGCACTGGCAATCATGTCAAATTAAAATGACTACAAAACACTGTCTCTAAAGTAGCCTTTCTGAAATGATTAGTAACTTGTACTGCGGGCCCCTCTTGAAATCATTGTTATCCTGAATAACTTTTTGCATTATCACAGATAATATTGTTGATTGAAATTGGCATGAGGGTTCCCTGATGCCATACTCGGTTAGATATTGCCTTGATGTCAAAGGTAGTCATTTGTGCACTACCTCTGGAATTCAATGCCTTCGTTTGAGTCTGGTTTTGAGGTTGGCAGCTCAATAGCCCTGGCAAAATCCAAAAGCTGTCAGTGAACAGTATTGCTAGGCATGTACCACTTGACAATACTATTAATGACAATTTTGATCACCTTTCTTAAAATCATTGTCATGCATATAAAGTCCAACTTTATCGAAGCTATATTTTAACACTGCAATTTTTCTTCATCCTGTAGAGTGCGTATGCAATTCCAACAATGGCATTTTCATTTCTTTGCCACACTTCTGTGTTGCCAATTTACTGTGAACTTAAAAGGTATGTTGAGCAGAGTGCCTGCTAGGTTATGTGCAGCATGTCTCTTAAATATCCAATTGACTGAATGGGCATCACTTTTTATCACTGGAAGCAGCCAATAATTTTGGCCTTCAGTTGAAATTAGTATTAAATCGGTCTGTATCCAATCATTAACTGTTCAAAGGCTAAATTTTGTTTGCTGAGCCTCGAATCCTGCTCTTTCTAAACTTCAGTGATTTCACACATCCTTTCCTTTCTTTTAAATTAAAGGAAAAGTGAGCAATTGGATGATTTACTCATGCTTGCTAGTTAGTTTGTGAAATGTTATGTGCTGGTGGGAAGGTAAAACATGCAGACTGACCCAGAAGTACTTAAAGCTGGATTACTAGGAATTGTTTTCATTCACAAATGCCTGTCATTAATTAGCATGAATGTTTATGAAGTGTAATTTTTATTTAAGTATTTTAGCTCATATATTCAAATTTAACACTTCTAATTGAGAGCTCTGTGATCCTTGTTTTGGACAAAAGTGAGCATTTTGTGTATCTTGCAGCCAAACGCATGTAACACTAACAAATTTGGATTTCTTTTGACCAGGCCTTCAAAGAGCAGGATGCAAAAAGCAGTTAACATAGGAATGACTCTCAGTTTTTCGATCTACATGCTTTCTGCCTTGTTTGGCTACCTGACATTTTATGGTTTGTGTGGAGTATTAACCAGAATATTTTGAAAGTTGTTTCTGTAGTGCTCCCAAAAGGCTAAGATTTTCTTCAATTTTCTTTCTTTCAGCCAATGTGAGCTCTCAGTTGCTGCACAGTTATAGCCAGTATCTGCCACGGGACACCGTCATCATGTCAGTTAGAATATGTATACTCTTCTCTGTGCTTCTGACAGTGCCTCTAATCCATTTCCCAGTGAGTTTTGACAATGGTTGTTTTTTGTTTTTGTTTATACTTTACAACTTGTTTTCATTTAAGTATGGCTCAAGACCGTTCAATCTATCAAACTTGACTCTAAACCTAAAGTATTCATCACTTCCACAGTCTTTGCTATTAGCTTTGTCACAATCTTTATCCTATAAGCATGGCATTAATGTGGTACCCTTGCACCTCAGCTTTATCCAGTTGATTCTTATCAGTAGACAAGTTGAGCACTGGTTCCTGACTTACAACAGTATCCATTGTCAGAGTCATAGTTTTATTCTTTTGTTTTTTACTTCATCTTGGTGCACCACTATCTAAGACTCGTGGATTGTGCAGATCAAATCATTAAAACAAAATATTTGAGCTGATGGTATTTAGGTTTTTGTTGTCCCTGGAAGTGCTGATGTTTTTGAGCTATGGTAGGAGAGATTTGACATTTTGTCAACTTGGACATTACAAATGAGCAAACCACCTATTTATGATGATATTGCCCATTAGAGGAAAACCTACCAATTGTACTTGAACAGTTTCAGTGTCCGTCCACGGGAGAGAAGAGGCCCCATAACGCGCACGTTTATACTTATGAAGATGTAACTTTGAGAAAAGAGGAAAAACAATAGGATTTGTATCTTATTTGCATTTCAAAATGTCAGTGGGAGGTCCACAAAAATTTTTTTGGAATGGTGAGCCTCTTGAGAAAAACATCTAATGCATGACTAATACTGCAAATGTATCTTTCAAAATAAGACATCTTAGCTGCTTTTAATATCAACAATATTAAAAAGTTGTCATTGAAGCTTGTCATCTTGCAGTCAAGACATACAATGTAAACAAATACAACACTTTGGTGTATGAGTAGATGATGTGGATTGGTTGACAAGTGGACTCTGTTAGAGGCATTACCATGGAGAATGCACTGGTTAGATTTTAAGTGCCTTGGAGAATGAATCAAAAAATAGTTGACAGCCATGTTATTAATTTGAAATAGGTGCACTGTGTGTACGTGTTCTTCTGTCTGCAAAGAATAGCCGGATGTGTTAATGAAAGCTGCACACGAGTGTCCGGATTATATGCCCAACTAACAATCTTAAATCAGTTCTCAGTGTAATTCTTAGTACAATAATTCTAATTCTTAGATTATTTAACAAATACTGTCCAATCGGAGAAAAACATCTATTGAGCACTCTTGTGTTTTTGGGTGAGTAAAGTCAGTACCTTCCCTATTCGGAAGAGTTGAGGCATGGTTTTTTAAATGATCCACCAGTCTTTTTGGGGTTTACAGCCTGATATCATCTAGCATCATACCAACACTGAAAGGCCTGTACCATATTACTCATCTGTGTGACAGGACGTCTTTTATTTATTTTTATTTATTTATCTTTTTTTGGCAGCATCCTGTTAATGAATGCCACTATGCAGAAGTTACATGTGAGCCTGTGTGGAGCAGCTAGCTTTACAAATTGTACAAATATTTGAGGTACCTTACTCTTGTAGTTCATCTGAAGTAGGCCGGGCATTTTTTTTGAAGATCAAAATGGCAGATTTAGGCCTATTCATGAGTTTGCAAAATATATAGAGGAAACAATCTGATCAGGATGGACATCATCTTACAGGGATGTTTTTGATGCACCCTATTTGAGCTTGTGCTGAGCAAGCGACTCATGTTCTGTTCACAAGGTTGCCATTAAGACTAATCTTAACATGTGGAACTGTAAGAATTCCAACTTCTGTGTTGCCAGTGAAGGTAGATTTGCAGTAGTCAAGAACCCCCTGGCAGATTTTAACTCCCACATCAAGGGATGGGAGCTCATTTGACTGCTCCAACAAAGTTAAATTTAGGTGCAGTTTGAATCCCATTGAGGCATATGAGCAAATCTTAAATGCAGCTGCAGATTCAAATACAGCAAATATGCCAACTACTTGTGGAAAGTATGCAAGGGTTGGGAGGCTAGGAGTCATCCCACCCGAAGGGATGTTTCTCATGGATCCCAACAAAGACAATTGAGATCTGGGTCATGAGATCCTATGGTTGCAGCATCTGTTTGAGAATATGTGAGGTCTTTAAATCAACTGTACAAATTGGTTAGTTCATCAGTTCAATCAATACAGATTCAAACATTCGGTCTAGATTACCATTTTATGCTTCAGTGTCTGACGTCCTTCAGTGGTACACTGAATGGGCCAGCAATGTTAAATGAGCCCAAGGATGTAGACTTGAATTTCAATAATGATACTATGGTCCTCACAAATGAGGATTAAGTTGATTAATTCGTGGATAATTACAGGAAGTGTCCCACAGTGAAACAGTCTGGGAAGGGTGTCAAAAGTGACACTAGGCAAGAGGAAACAGCTGATTCAATGGATAAGGTTGTGTAACTATTCATACTATTTATTTTATCAGGCAGGACAAGAATGGATATTCTTGGAGTACCTTCTAGTGTGGTGGAGAGGGTTTAAACTAAAATGGCAGGGAGACAGATGAGAAGGAAACAAGGGCAAAAACCAAATTTAAAGGAAATAAGTGACATGTAGACTATTCCAGGGCAAGAGTCAAACAGGCCATAGTGCACAAGCATCAAGAATCTTAACAAGACTAAGGCCTTGCCTTGATGTGCAGAGCATTCGCAATAAAGTGGATTAATTAGGTGTGCAAATAG
>NW_025966399.1:0-462 GCF_021869965.1 Rhincodon typus
TTTCAAATCTATTCCTTCTATAACAAGGTCATTATATGAGTGTTTCTCCAATCTATTTCCAATAATCTCTGGTTTTCTGTCTGTTCATGTCACTGTTTGATTTCCTTTTTGGTCCATTTAACAACAACATTTTTATTCAGTACGTTTGTATGAGATGTTTGCTGTTTTTTAATTTGTACTTTCTACAAAAGAAATTGATACATGAGTTACATGTCCAAGTCTAAGACAAGGTGAGATATTTGGAGGCATATTTAATCTGGATTTCAATTTGCTTCTTGGGCTGTTTCAGGAGAATTCATCGTAGATCATGTAATAGCTTCGGTATTTTCTAACATAGAAAACAAGACTACTTTACTTTATGCCAAGCTGATACCACATACTTAATCTTAAAGGAATGCACTCACATACTGAGATTGAAGTTTTTCACTCTCACCCTGTCCTGTTAACGATTAATGAAAAGCT
>NW_025966399.1:562-16550 GCF_021869965.1 Rhincodon typus
TTTCTGCTCAGTGAATGTGTGTAGTTACAAAGTGAACCTGTCAGGTTGTGCTGTGGGAGACAGACTGTTATGATCATTCTGTTCATGACAGTTTCCGCTGTGTGAATATGTGAGTGTAGATATCTACCTGGACCTTTCAGTTTCTGATTTGTGAATGTATGAGTGCAGTTTTAATTTGTACCTGTCAGTTTCTGCTCTGTGAATCTGAGAGTGCAGTTGTCAACCTAGTCCACACAGTTTATGTTCTGTGAATGAATGCAGTTATCTATCTGTCTCTGTTATGTGAATGTATGAGTCCATCATCAATCTGTACCTGTCAGTTAATGCAATTGGAATGAGACAGTGTAGTTATCACCCTGTACCTGTCAGTTTGTCAGACTTGAATATGACAGTGTTGTTATTCATTGATGCCTCTCATTTTATGTAACATGAATGTGAAAGTGCCGTTATCAGTCCATACTATTCACTTTCTGCTGTGTGAATGTGTGAGTTCATTCTCAGTTTCTGCTATGTCAATATGACAGTTTAGTTATCAATCTGTACCTGTCAGTTTCTGTGAGATGAATTTGTGAGTGCAGTTTTCAATATGTAACAATGAGGTTCTGCTCTGTGAATACTTGAGTGTAGTCATAAATCTATACCTGTCAGTTTATGCTATGTGAAACTGGGAGTGTTATCATCAACCTGTTCCTGTCAGTTTCTGGTAAGTGGGTACCTGAGTATAGATATCCTTCTCTTCCTGTCAGTTTCTACTCAGTGAATGTGTTTCTGAAATTATCAGTCTATCCATGACACTGTTTTGCTACCGGAATGTTTAGTTATCAATCTGTATCTGTCAGTTTTAGTTCTGAGAGTCTGAAAGCGTAGTTATTAAGGGTTGTAATTCATATGGATCAGGTACTCAACTACAATAGCAATCATCCCAATACCCACAAACGGAGCTGCATCAAAACCCTGTTCAAGTGAGCCACAACACACTGTCACACCCAGAGCTGTGTAAAGCCAAGGAAGAACAATGATAGTGTCTTTAGAAGTGACGGTTACCCGAAAAGTGTCGTCGCCGATACCTACAAAACAGATGACAACAGGAAGACACAACACGTCCAGAGACACTAGTCACTCTGCCATACATTAAAGACATATCAGAAAAGACCACCAGATTACACCGCCCAGTAGGAATCATGGTAGCCCACAAACCGACAGCTACTGATGAGAATAAAGGATCCAACAGCCACGACTGACAGAACCAATGTTATTTACAAGATATTATGAAAAGACTGCCATAAACATTACATAGGGCAAACCGGTAGGAAACTAGCCATCAGGATTCATAAACACCAACTAGCTACCAAGAGACATGACCAACTATCACTCATCTCAATGTACATGGACAAAGAGGGACACCAATTTGACTGGGACAATGTAGCCATCCTAGGACAAGCCAACCAAAGACACGCACCAGAATTCCTGGAGGCTGGCACTCAAACTGGAACTCCATTAATAAACATGTCAAGCTGGACACCATATACTAAGAGAAAAATCCAGAAGTGATGCCACCCACCCCAGCAAACCGATAACACTCCCAGTTTCACATAGCATAAACTGACAGGTATAGATTTATGACTACACTCAAGTATTCACAGAGCAGAACCTCATTGATACATATTGAAACAGCAAGGAGGACAGAACACCACTGCTTCACTGGAGGTGCACTGATGATGTTACATAGTGTGGTGACGAAACGTCTGTGAACAAACTTACAAGCTTGGTGAGCAAGTCAACAACAGCATAGTTATTAATCTGACCCTGACAGTAACTGCAATGCAAACGTGACAGCAATTATCAACTTGTATCTGTCAGTTTCTGCAATTTTGAATGTCACTGTTATCAATCTCTGTCAGTTTCTACTTGGTGGCCGCGTGAGTGCAGTTATCAATAAGGACCTGTCAGATTCTGCTCTGTGAATATGACAGTAGTTATCAAACTGTACCTGTCAGTTTATGCCATGTGAAACTGGGAAGGCTGGCTCCAGCACCTGCAGTTCTTGCTATCTCCAAGGTTATTTTCAATCTATTCCTGTCAATTTCTTCGATGTGGAAATGTGCATGTACAGCAACTTGTATCTAAAAGTTTCTTCTCTGTCAATTTTCAAGTAAAGTTATCAATATGTACCTGTGAGAATCTACTTTGTGAATATTTGAGTATAAATATCAAACTGTGCCTGTCAGTATTTTTTTAAATCTGTGGATATGAAAGTGCAGTTATCCATCTGTACCCATCACTTTATGCTCTGTGAAATTGCGAGTGTTATCATCAATATGTTCCTGCCAGTTTCTGCTATGTGGATATGTGAGTTTTGTTATTAATCTGTTTATGTTCACACATGAACACACAACGCGAATATTTGAGTGCTGTTATCAATCTGTACCTGTCTTTTTCTGCTCTGTGAGTCTGAGAATTTGGTTATTCATCTTTAACTATTAGTTTCTGCGATGTGAATATACAAATGTTGTTATTAATTTGTAACTGTCAGTTTCCTCTACATGAATATGTGAATGTAGTTATCCATTTCTACCTGTCATTCTCGACTATATGGGTATACAAACATGATCATCAAACTGTCCCTATCAGTATCTGCACTGTGAATGTTTAAATGCATTTATAAACCTTTTCCAGTCAGTTTCTATGTTGTGCATATGGAAATATAGTTATTAATCTCTCTGTGTCAGATTCTGCTCAGTGAATATGAGAGTATAGTTATCAAACTGTACCTGTCAGTTTATGCCATGTGAAACTGGGTGTGTTTTATGAATCTTTTCGTATCAGTTTCGGCTTTGTGAACATGAGAGTGTAGTTATCTAGTCATAGAGTCATACAGCGGGAAAACAGACCCTTTGTTCCAACAGTCCATGCTGACCACAGGTATCAATTTCATTCTTTTCCTTTCAGCATCTACTCGTTGCACGTGAATGAGATTTCTAATGTGCTGCCAATCTAAATTAAAGGCAGGTACTGGTCTAAGTCACACTGTCCTTTTGTATACGTCTCCTTGTCTTTCCAGTTCTGCATCTGATACCCTTTATGAGGTGGGATTAATGTATTACAAATTTTCTTATGTTAAGTAAGTGTGGACATACTTCTGCCATAGTCAGTCGCTCAACAAGATTGAGAGTGTGGTTAAAGTTAGTTTTCATCAGCATCGGGCTAGCAGTCAGCATGGGATCCATTCAGTCTCTGGTATTATGTGGCAATGTGCTCCTCATTCTTTGTCATTGTATTTCACAGTACATGAGTTTCATGTTGTGTTGAACATGTAGCTTGCAGGAACTGCTGGAGTTTTTCATTGTTCACATCTCTGCTGCGCAAAATGAATGAGATTTTACCCAATGCCATATGTATCAGATCCTTTAAATGAAACTGGATGTGCTTATACCTTTGTCAGTCTCTGACCCTGTAGATGCCGTACACTTTATGATGGTAATTTTTGTTCTGGATTGGTCAGTTTCTCATCTGAATGTGTATTTCAAATCTATTCCTTCTATAACAAGGTCATTATATGAGTGTTTCTTCAATCTATTTCCAATAATCTCTGGTTTTCTGTCTGTATCTGTTCATGTCACTGTTTGATTTCCTTTTTGGTCCATTTAACAACAACATTTTTATTCAGTACGTTTGTATGAGATGTTTGCTGTTTTTTAATTTGTACTTTCTACAAAAGAAATTGATACATGAGTTACATGTCCAAGTCTAAGACAAGGTGAGATATTTGGAGGCATATTTAATCTGGATTTCAATTTACTTCTTGGGCTGTTTCAGGAGAATTCATCGTGGATCATGTAATAGCTTCAGTATTTTCTAACATAGAAAACAAGACTACTTTACTTTATGCCAAGCTGATACCACATACTTAATCTTAAAGGAATGTACTCACATACTGGGATTGAAGTTTTTCACTCTCACCCTGTCCTGTTAATGATTAATGAAAAGCTAGCTCTCCCATCCATATGATCTTTGACAGTAAAGACATTTTGGTGTTTTTGCCTGGGGCTCTACTAACCTGGCAGCATCTCTGTGCTTTGTCAATTATTCTGTACCCACTGTGTATTGGCACCATCTCACTGCACTCTTTGTTGTGTCAGAAAATCAGTTTCCTCAAGTCCTTAATTGCATGAATAAGGAGAATAACTGGTGCAGCCTATTTGGTCTTCTCTGTTACTCGTTTCTTCCATTCACTTGTACAATTTATGCATTTGGGAATTACTTCTCTATCCGTCAGTATGTGCTATTCAATGGGACTGCAGGTTTCAGTCTGTTGTTCTTAAAAATTGGACAGACCGTCAACACAGACCAGCCTGATTATTTTGTGAAGAACTTGGAAACTAAAATTTAATACTCAGGAGGGCTGCTCTCTGTTG
The DNA here is from genome assembly GCF_021869965.1 of Rhincodon typus. Classification (NCBI taxonomy): domain Eukaryota; kingdom Metazoa; phylum Chordata; class Chondrichthyes; order Orectolobiformes; family Rhincodontidae; genus Rhincodon; species Rhincodon typus. Next base: position 4,978 of record NW_025966399.1, read on the forward strand.
TGTAAATTCTCAGATTTCATATGAGAGTTTTTTGAAAAGAGCTGTTGTAATGAAACAAGATAGACAGCCACACTCGATTGATCCTGTTTCAATCTTCCTGCATTGTGTTACTGAGCAGTTTAAATGTTTCCTGTAAATTGGAGAACCATTTACCACAATGGGAGAGGACAGAGTTTTCAGGTCATCTCTCCTGTAGTGAATGGGAAACAGCCTAAGTTCTTCAGTTGTTTGTGCCTGTAGCATTCATAGGCAAATGAAAATGCAAGACATTGCAATAGTAATGAGTCTGTGCTTTTCTTTAGAGTTGAGGAGGGAAAAGCAATGGACCTTTGCAACTGCTATATTGCAGAGTCTAACCAGCAGTGGTGATATCAAGGGACATCTTCAAGATGATACTAGTATTGTTTAACATTGCATAGTGACATACGTTTTGCAAGACTGCTGAAGTAAAAGGTATTAATTTAATATGTTATTGCCAAAAGGAAAGTGCAATGAACAAATCAACTGCATTGCAGCTGACTGACCACAATGTTCCTTGTGCAGGAAAGAAAATTGGCTTATTTACTTCTATTTGATTTTGTGGCTCAGACATTACCCTCTCTATGTGGGGAGGAAGAAGACAGTACTTTTGTCTTCTGTCATGCAGTGGAGAAACTGGAACAGTCAAATTAAATTTACTGAAGAATAAACATTGTTGAAATCTCCTGGCAAAAAAAAAAGAGAATATTTACATATCTACGTAATTTGGCTAAATCTTTCTTTCTCCACTGTTTTGAAGAATGGCTTTTTAATTATGCTGCTTTTTTGAGAAAATGGCATCTAGTTTTCTAGTGTATTTGATGTAATACTTCATAGGGAGTGTCAAGAGGAACACAGGGCTATTTGAACAAAATTTAAGCTAATTTGAAAAGAAAAAGTCCATGATTATAAAGTCCTCTTGCTTAGGACAGAATAAAAGAAAAATCTATTCCTGCTCGGTGACAAACTTGAGAACTATCCGGTGATAAAGGTAGGGATGGTAGTTCCTCTGCCACCATGATATATTTATGGAAATTGAATGCTGGCTGAATGGATGTAGAATTGTTGGCTGGTTGTTTCTAACCGGTACAGACTCTGAGAGAAAGGACTGTTTGCTGTGCTGCAGATGTCTATGACTATATATGTATGAGTGGTAATCATTTTGTATATATCATTTTCTGTTACCTGGAGTTTAAATGGAACTCCATAGCTGTTAGTCCTTGCATCATATCTGCAGTTATGGTGTTTGCGTTTTGAACTAATTCTGAATCAGTCACTACCTGTGTCTGTCAGTCCATCCACATGGAGACAAAGCAGAGTTAATATTGCAGGTCCTGTGACACTTCTTCAGTACAGAGGTTGAACTTCAGAACACTCGTTTCTCTTCACAGATGCTGCCAGACTTGCTGAGTTTTTGCAGCAATTTCTACTTTTGTTTCTGATTTCTATCATCTGCAGTTCCTTGGTTTTTCTATTTGGCAGGCTTTGGCACAGAAAATGTGTTTGGAATTCACATCATTTATTTGTTGTGTTTATGTGTGGGATTAATATTTAGCAAAGGAGCAATTCTGTCCTGACCAGTAATTGGTAAACTAAACTTAAGTGCCATTCATCCTTTATTTTGGTGCAATGTCTGCAACGAGAATGTTCAATTGTGTTTGTGCAATTATTATTCTATCCCTCATAGTTTCTGCTCTGTGAATGTGTGCTTTCGTTATCAAAAAATACCTGTCAGTTTCTACTTGGGGAATGTGAGAGCACTGTTTTTAATTTGTATCTGTCAGCTTTGGTTTTGTGAATAATTGTGTGTAGTTATTGATCTGTACCTGTCAGAGCTGTCATGTGAAGATGTGAATGTGGTCACTAATCTGTCCCTCTCAGTTTCTGCTGTGTAATATGTGAGTTTAGTCATCAATCTGTAGCCGTCACTTCCTGCTTCGTGAATGCGGGGCTGTATTATGAATATGTCTAAGGGTCCTGAATAGATTGGGTCATGGATACTGTGGTTGGTTCGCTTGCCGAGCTGGTTGATTCATTTGCAGATGTTTCATTACCCTGCTGGGTAACACCATCGGAAGCTGCATTGATGATGTTACCCAGCAGGGTAATGAAATCTTTGCAAACTGACGAACCAGCTCCGCAAGCAAACCAACCACAGTGTTATGAAAATGTACCTGTCAAATTCTTTTGTGAATATCCAAGTGTCGTTATCAACTCTCTATGTTGATGCTTTTTCCTTCTGTAACATGTGCATGCATTTATCAATCTCTACCAGTCAGTTTTTTGCAGTCTGAATGTGTGTGCAATTATCATTCTGTCCCTGTCATTTTCCGATATGCGAATATGAGAGTGTACTTACCACGATGTGCGTGTCAGTTTCTTCCCTATGGCCGTGTGAGTGTATTTACCCATTTGTCCCAGTCAGATCCTGCCCTGTAAATCTGAGTGACTAGTTATTAACCTATACCTGTCACTAACGGGTTTGTGAATGTGTGAATGCATTTGTCATTCTCTCCCTGTCAAGTTTCTGCTGTGTGAATGTGCAAGTGAAGTCCTTAACCTGTGACTGTCAGTTTCAGTCGAATATTGCACTTTTAGAAGTTGCAGGTTTTCTTTGATGTTCAAATATCTGCTCCTCAACACAAATCAGATTTTACTTGCTGCCAAATGTGTAAGTGAAACTGTTAGTGTTTTTACCATTGTATGTCTCTGGCAGTGTGCCTGCGGGTTGAGTACATTCCACAATATTCAGGCTATGGTACAGTTTAAATTTTATTCTGGGATTGGTCAGTGTCTGGTCTCAATGTGTTTAGAGTTTAGTGTTCATTTTCTTCGCAAGTTCACTGTTCGAGACATTCTTAATTGTATAGTCATCAACCTTGGTTATCTGCTTGAATGTATGTTTTTTCTGTATCTTATTTGATTTCCTTCTGTCCCATTTAATAACAAACTTTATATTCAGTAGTTGTGTATCAGATGGGTTCTGCTTTTCAGTTTATAGTTCTGTGCAAACAAATTCAATGGCAATATAGGTTTCAATCTGAAACTTGTCCTGATATGCAATTCCTCCAGTTTATACAAAAGGAGTTGATACTCCAATTGCCTCTCTAAGTCAAAGAGATGGTGAGACATTTGGAGGTGCAATTAATATCCTCTTCAATTTATTTCTTGGAGCAGTTCATGAGAATTCTGTCACAAAATTCAACAGTTTTTTCCGATGGAGTGAACAAATGATATTTAGTTTATGACCACGGCAATTACCATGGATTTAAATGCATGGGGATTGAATTACTTAGCTCACATTCTGTTCTGTTTGTCTCTTATCATGAAAAGCTAGCTCTCTAATCTGAAATCCATGAGGAGAAATCACTTTGAATGTTACACGTTCTGAGGCTTGCAGTGTACATGATCTTCATGGCTGTTAGATGTGTCGGGATAGTGTATGTATTTGCAACTCATTGTAAATCACTGTGCATGCGTGTGTGCGCGCGCGCGGGAGTGTGTGCGTATGAGTGTGCAGGGGAGAGAGAGAGAGACAGAGACAGAGAGAGAGAGAGAGAGAGAGAACACGTGCACTCAGTAAGCATTCTCTGTCAGGCTTTGGCACAGGATGTGTGTGTTTAAAAGTCACATTATTTAATTGTTCTGTCTCTGCCTGGGACATGTATTGGTCAAACGTATAATACTGTCCTGCTCAGTTACTGATGTGAATGTTTCCGTCCATATCTGTACTCAGTACCTACTTCACATATGGTTGGTGTAACTATGCAATGGCATGAACTAATTATTCACCTTAACAAGGTGCACTAAGCATTCCTTCAGTGATATAGGAAAGCCTCCAGAGACTAACTACCTTCTCTATTCTCTATTTGAATCTTTTCCCTAATGCTTTTAGTGATTTTGTATTTTATTATGTATGTATATTTATAGATTTCAACACAATTATCTGAAGAATGTTTAACTAGAATCTATTTCTTAATACTGTGAATAATTTCAAAGAAACAACTAATCGCTGCAAAATGGTGTGATCTGCTGTTTTCATGACTGTCTAGGCTGACTGTCTTTTGGGATGATTCACACTCCTTGCCCTAACTAACTCTGTTCACCTAAAGGGACAACATCCTTTCATTAATGAGATTGGAATCAATTACGACCGTAATTTAATGAACGTGTTTGATCCTGTCGTACTTATGTGAACCATAATCCTATTAGTTCATCTGTTTGTTATTGCAGGAGTTTACTATCCCGTTCAATGTTTGTTCCAAATCTTCAAACTGTCTCTAACAAATGTTCTTGCAGTTGTTGTTTGTGCAATGCTCCCTTTTTCCTCAGAATAACCTCTTCTCAAAAGTTTTATTCTTTATTCATTCACAGTATGAGGGTGTTGCTGACTAGGCTCGCATTTATTGCCTGTCCCTAATTGCCCAGAGGGCAGTTCAGAGTCAACCACATTGCTGTGGGTCGGGAGTCACATGTAGGCCAGACAAGGTAAGGATGGCAGTTTCCTTCCCCCAAGGACATGAGTGAACCAGATTTTTTTTTTTCCTGACAACAGACAATGGATTTATTGTCATCATTAGATTCTTAATTCCAGATGTTTATTGAATTCAAATTCCACCATCTGCTGTGGCGGTATTCGAACCAGGTCCCCAGAGTGTTGTCTGGTCTCTGGATTAACAGTCCACTGATAATACCACTAAGTCAATGCCTCCCAGATCCGGTGGCCTTTGTTCAGAACTGAGGAAGCGTACCAGGCCTGAAACGTTAACTCCGATTTCTCGTCACAGATGCTGCCAGACCTGCTGAGCTTTTCCAGAATCTTCTGTCTATTATTTTTGTCTTCCTCAGTCACTGATAACTTCAAAAGTTTCCTTCCATGTCTGTACTCAATATCCAGTCCATATATGGTCATTGTAACAATGTAACAACTTGATCTATTCATATACCTTAATTGTAACTTTAAAAATGCCCTTACTTAACATGCATTCAATGCAATTAGAGTGTATATTTGTAATGAAGATTCAATCTATCCCTCTTCAAATGCTGTGAATGACAACGGGCTTTCAAAGATGAACTTTACTGGAACTGCACTGGTTTATCGAGAAGAAAAAAATTTGTATTTTGTTGGTGGTGTTTGACCCTTGGATTGAATATATCTATCTGGAAATTGAGCTCAATGCAAATCTTAGCTCTGTGTCTGTGGAAAGTAAATTCTCCACTCTGACATTGCTAACATACCTGCTGTTTGGTAGGAGCAGCTGGTCACACTTGGTCCTGTACAGTGGAAATATGACATTGTCTTGGCCCATCAAATATTTGCCTGGAGGAAGACAGAACAGAATTCTCCTGTAAATCAACATCCAACGAGTTTGAAAATATTAAAACTGATCAATGCAAAATTTAATTAATACTCATAATACTTCCTTGTTTTAAAGCCAACAATTCAAACAGAGAAGCGTCTGGCTCCATCATGAACCTGAGCTGCTCCTAGTCTCTTTCTTTTTGCGAAATTCTAAAACAATTTACTAAGATACAAAAACTAACCAACACCTGCACGGTCCATGAATTGAATACTTACACAGTTCAATACCCAGCTCCCAATACACTACCTATTTGAGGGAAGAACAACACGCACTATTCTAAAAAACAAACGAGAGTTTTAAACCAGCGAGTGCTGTATTTATACTTTACACGATTAACACATTTGTATGTACTGTGACTTCTTTACGATTCAATGCCAATTGACAACAAACAACATGAAACAGAAGCTGACGGTGAATTACCATCAGCGTTTGGAGGATTAAATATCACAAGAATGACCACCCAAGCAGCTTCTTGCCGCTGTGTCTCCCTCAGCAGGCCCATACACAGCCCGAGAAAGGCCTCTCTCTTCCCCGCCAGGCCGCTCACTCTAAGTTCCGGGACCAGTTCCTGCTCCGCTCGGCCTCTTACAAACAGCCCCCGGTTCTCCCTGAACTGAGCCCGAATCAATGCCGCTGTCGGAACCCCCCTCTGTGTCCCGGACTCACATTGCGATGCGCTGCTGGAAGGAGCCTGCTGTTCCCTCGCTTCCCTGGACGCTGGTCTCTCCATTGCGGACTGTTTCAAACAAATCTCTTCCACTCACTGAATAAATGCTCCTCAATGGCAGCGCTGGGGGAGGGCCTAACGCATGCGCTCCTCCAGTCAGCAACAAGCAGCTTTGGGGGCCGGGCCAGCATCGCGCATGCGTTGCTTTTCTCAATGAGTCCCAGAAACAAACATCAATTGGTCATTTCCCCAATTCCCTTTACTCCCAGCTTGAGCAAAGCAAATGGGGCTGTGGGGGAAAGGGCAGAGAACGTTTCAAGCTGGGGCATTGGCCTTTTCTGAAGCTCCAATGGAGATCATTCCCGGGTCATGTTAATAACTTACATTCTGATGGACAAGCTGTGAAGTTGACGGCCATTCGGCCCTTTAATGTGCTTCACCATTCAATAACATCACGTCGGATCTCAGGTTAACTGTAGTATTCAATCCTGCTGACCTCCGTTTCATTTTAACTCTGTCAAAATAACATACAGACCGATGGAACAAATGGGATATTCTTACGAAGGCAGAATGTAACTGTTGGAGGGAGTCTTGCGGCGCGGTGGTAGTGTCCCTATTTCTGGGTCAGGAGGACCGTGCTAAACTTACACCCGGACCAGAGGTGTGCAATAACATCTCCGGAACGAGATGCAAATACCAGTTTCGAGTAGATGACTGATTTTATTCTCAGGAATACTGCAGACAGAAACCTTGTGATGAACGGGATACTTCAACAATAGACCCCAAATGTTCTTGTTTACTCACTCCTGGGACGTGGATGTCGCTGGCTGGTCCCAACATTTATTGCCCGTCCCTAGTTTCCTCCCTTGAGAAGGTGGTGCTGAGCCGCCTTCCAGAACAGTTGAATCCATGTACTGCCCACATTGCCGTTAGTAGGGAGTTCCAGGGTCTTGATCCAGCGACAGTGAAGGAAAGGGGATATATTTCTAAGTTAGGATGGTGGGTGGCTTGGATGGGAATTTGCCCAATATCAAGGTAGTGTTCCTCCACATCGGCTGCCCAAATCCTTTTAAATGGATGTATTCGTGAGTACGGAAGGTGCTCTTTTGACAGTTTACAAAACTGTCGTGTAAGAGGGCTATTTAACATAATTTTTGATCCAAGGAAGAGGCGTACAAATTGAGAAGAAAAAGAACTGGAAAGAAAATAAAAGTCCCTGAAGCTGGGGAAAATTTCAAAATTAGGAAAGAAGGAATAAACAAATGCATTGATTATGAATGAGAAAATGTGGAAAAGAGCAAGTTTGCAGAAGCCATTAAAAACTAACTGTTAATGTATTGATAAATATGTAAAAGGAGGTTGGAAATAAAACTAGGTTGGTAAACACAAATGCGTGTCACTTACAATCAAAAAGGGGGGAGTCCTTTGTGAGGAATAAAAAATGGCTACCCAACTGAATATTTACTGTTGTTCTATGTTCACACAGGACGACACACATAACACACCAGGAATGTTGAGGAAATCAGAGTTTAGTGAGAGGGAGAAACTGAATCAAGTCAGTATTATTCAGTAAATTGTGTTGCGAATATTGATAGGATTGAAGGCTGGGAAATACCAGTGACTGATAATTTATGTCCCAGAGCTCTTAGACATAGTGGATGTATTGCTGGTGATGTTCCAAACCTTTATAGGCGCTACAATAATTTCCAAAGATTGGAGGGTAGCTAATATAAGCAATCTATTTGTAAAGGGAGTGTAGAGATAAAACTTGGAATTTTAGACCAGGGGAAAAAAAAAGATTTTATTGCAGATAATTGGGATAAAATGTCAGGATCAGACAGAGTCAGCATGGATTTGAAAGATCTGTTCCTCTGTTGTAATGTTCTATGTTCCCAGCCTGACAAATCTACTGGAGTAGAGATGATAAAGCAGAGGTGTTAATTTTAATTTACAAAAACTTTTTAACAAAATCCCACATAAGATATTGGCATGTTAACATCAAGGAACTGGGATTGGTGCAGCGCATTCAGAATCATTAAAAAAAAAAACTAGCTGGATAATAGGAAACACATAGAGGGAATGCATGGATCTTTTTCTCAATGGCAAGAATCAATTTTAGGATCAAAGCTCTTCACCATATATTCACAGTGATTTAGATGAGGGAACCAAATGTAATATCTCCAGATTTCACAATGACACAAAATTGGTTGGATGGTCAGTTCTGAAAGAGGATGCATTGCTTGTGAAGAAGTCGAGTCAGTGGGCAAATGCATATCAGACACTGTATAATGTGTATAAATGTAGGGTTATCCACTTTGGTAACAAAATAAAAGGAAGGGAGGTCATTTTCTGAATGTCGATAAATGGACACAGTGAAATTTGCAACGAGACCTGGGTGTCCTCATACACTAATCACTGAAAGTAAGCATGTAGGTGCAGCAGGCAGTGAGGAAGACGAGAGGTATGTTGGCCTTTGTGGAAAGAGGATTTGAGTACAGGAGAAATGGTGAATTGTGACAATTTAACAGGGCATCTGTGAGACAACACTTAGAATACTGAGAGCAGGTTTGGCCTCCTTATCTGAGGAAGGATGGTATTACTATGAAGGTAGTTTCAACAGGCAGATTACTGGGATGGAAGGATAGGTTGAATTGGTTGTGAATATATGTGCTGAAATTCAGAAGAATGAGGGATTCTCTTAGAAATCTATAAGACACTAACAGACCTAGAAAGTATAAATGCAAGAAGAATATTCCTGTTGGTAGGAGTCATATTTTTAGGAGAAAGGATAGGCCAATCAGGGCTGAGAAGGTGAGAGTCTGCTTCATTCAGAAAGTGGTGATCTTGTGGAATTCTCTGCCACAGAAATCAGCCACGTTCAACCCATTGTATGATTTCAATATGGTGTTGGTGTAGCACTTGTGGCCAAAGGCCCGAAACGTTAGCCTTCCTGCTCCTCTGATGCTGCTTGGCCTGCTGTGTTCATCCAGCTCAACACCTTGTTATCTCAGATTCTCCAGCATCTGCGGTTCCTACTATCTCGGAATCAAGGTATAATTGGCTTAATGGGAAGAGCCAGAGAGTGAAGATGGAGGGTTGCTTTTTGGACCGTAGGCCTGTCAACCTGTGGTGTTCCAGAGGGATTGGTATTGGGTCCTCTTTTGCTTGTCATTATATAAATGATTTGAATGAGAATATAGAAGGCATGGTAAACAAATTTGTGGTTGATAGCAAAGTTAGTAGCATAGTAGGAAGTGGAGAAGGTTTCCGAAGATTACAAATGGTTCTTGATCAATTACCTCGATGGGCTGCAAAATGACAGATAGAATTCAATCTGGATGAATGCAACATTTTCCATTTTGGAGCAACATACAAAGGTAGGCCTTGTACGATTAATGGGAGGGACTTGGTAGTGTTGTTGGACAGAGGGACCTGTCCTGTTGAAGTCTGCATCACATCTAAACAGCTGGTAAAGAAGGCATGCTTGCCTTCATTGCACAGTCCTTTGAGTTTATGAGGTGGGAAGTCACATTGAAGTTCTAAGGGTCTTTGGTGAGGCCACGTCTGGAATACTGTGACCAGTTCTTGTTGGACATTTAGAGGAAAGATATTATTAAGCTGGAGAGGGTTCAAAAGAGATTCACCAATAATTTGCCATGTGTGTGAGGTTTGAGTTACAAAGAAAGGATGGATAGGTTGGGACGTTTTTCACTGGAGCATAGAATGTTGAGGGGTCATCTTATAGAAGTTTATAAAATAATGAGGGGGTGAGACAGAGTGGATGGTCGTTGTCCTTTGCCTGGGATGGGATGGGGGGGAGGTGGGGGAGGGGGGAGTGGAAGTGAAGACCAGGGTGGACATTTTTAATGTGACAGGAGAGAGATTTTAAAACAAAGACACGAGGGTTTTTTTTTACATCGAGCATGGACGCATGAGGAATGAACTTCCTGACGAAATTGTCTCTATGGCTACAATTATAACATTAAAACGACATTTGGATAAGTACATAAATAAGAAAGAAAATAGGCCAGGGACAGGTAGGTGGAACTCGTTTAGGTTGGCATTATATTCGGCATGTAATGGTTGGACCGAAGGTTCTGCATCCTTGCTGAATGACTCTATATGAGAGAAAAACTGACACAGGCTATTGAGTTGGATGATCTGCCATTTTCATGATGAGTGGGAGGAGAGGTTTGAAGGGCCGATTGGTTAGGTCCAGGTGCTATTATTTATGTTTCTATGGCTGTTTATTCCCAGAACCGATGTTGAGTATTGTCCCCGGAATGAAAAATACTGATCTGGGTGAGCAAACTTCAAACCAGATGATTGGCTCTTGCAGCTGAATCTGGAGAAGAGCGAATCTCCGGCGCACAGGCCTCTGAGAGTTTAACAGTTACTGAGGAGAAAAACTACAACTAACTCCCTGGATGTCGGAACAAAGGCTTACATTTGGCGATATTTCTGGCCTGTGACTGTGTGGATGTGAATATTGAGTCAGAGAGACTGTCGGAAAAGGGCGGGCGGGTGAGTCTAACGTAACTGTGTTTGTGTGTACGCTCATATCATGATATTCCTGAATCTCTCTTTGCAAATCAAAAATATTTTCAATTCAAGTTATTCCCCTGCTCCCCCACTAAACCCCAAAGGTAGAATTCAAGGCAGTGTATTTGTTGATTTTAAGATTTCAGTCTAACAGTGACGACAATGTCAGCGCTCAACTCAGAGAGCGCGATCAGTGCAGCAGAAAAATGCTTTAAACTCGACAACGGAGCCGTCAATTCGAGTGAAAACATTTTGGCCGCAAACCTGCCCGTGTCAGGGTCAGGAACGATCAAGCCTGGCTATCTGGAGATGTGGAATTGCAGAGGAATTGGAGAGTTTCTGCCGAGAGAGAAACACAGAGAGGCAGCAGGAGCAGGGAGCTGAGGGCAGGTTGTCTCCGCGCCGTCCGCTCGCTGCCTCTAAGTTGCTCAGTGCCGCCACCAGCAGCTTCATTGCTGACCCAGGTCAGTCTGACTTAGAGATTCAGCGCAGAGTTCTCGACATGAGCGACAGTGCAGCCGCCGAAACGGCTCCTCCAGCTTCCGCCATCACCAAACCCAAGATTCCCAAGAAGAAGAAGGCGGCGTCTCCCAGGAAAAAACCAGCCGGTCCCGGGTTGGGCGAGCGGATTGTGAAGATTGTCGGCGAGAGCAGCGGTCGGAAGGGGACGTCTCTGGCCGCTATAAAGAAGGCGCTGCAGAGAACCGAGGTCAATGTGGAGAAGCAAAATGCACAGATCAGGGGAGCTATCAAGAGGTGTCTGGCGAAAGGCTCCCTGGTTATGGTCAAGGGCCAGGGCGTCTCCGGCTCCTTCAAACTCCCTAAGAATCCAGTCAAGACAAAAGTGGGAAAGAAGGCGAAACCAGCAGTATCCGCCAAGAAACCAGCCGTGAAGAAAACAACGGCCAAGAAGGTGACAGCGAAGAAATCCCCAGCCAAGAAAGCGGCCGTCAAGAAGGCAGCAACGCCGAAAAAAGCGGTGA
>NW_025966399.1:16650-19833 GCF_021869965.1 Rhincodon typus
CTCTGCCTGGGACATGTATTGGTCAAACGTATAATACTGTCCTGCTCTGTTACTGATGTGAATGTTTCCGTCCATATTTGTACTCAGTATCTACTTCACATATGGTTGGTGTAACTATGCAATGGCATGAACTATTTATTCACCTTAACAAGGTGCACTAAGCATTCCTTCAGTGATATAGGAAAGCCTCCGGAGACTAACTAACTTCTCTATTTGAATCTTTTCCTTAATGCTTTTAGTGATCTTTGTATTTTATTATGTACGTATATTTATAGATTTCAACGTAATTATCTGAAGAATCTTTAACTAGAACCTATTACTTAATACTGTGAATAATTTCAAAGAAACAACTAATCGCTGCAAAATGGTGTTATCTGCTGTTTTCATGACTGTCTAGGCTGACTGTCTTCTGGGATGATTCACACCCCTTGCCCTAACTAACTCTGTTCACCTAAAAGGGACAACATCCTTTCATTAATGAGATTGGAATCAATTACGACTGTAATTTAATGAACGTGTTTGATCCTGTCATACTTACGTGAACCATAATCCCATTAGTTCATCTGTTTGTTATTGCAGGAGTTTACTATCCCGTTCAATGTTTGTTCCAAATCTTCAAACTGTCTCGAACAAATCTTCTTGCAGTTGTTGTTTGTGCAATGCTCCCTTTTTCCTCAGAATAACCTCTTCTCAAAAGTTTTATTCTTTATTCATTCACAGTATGAGGGTGTTGCTGACTAGGCTCGCATTTATTGCAAGTCCCTAATTGCCCAGAGGGCAGTTCAGAGTCAACCACATTGCTGTGGGTCTGGAGTCACATGTAGGCCAGACAATGTAAGGATGGCAGTTTCCTTCCCTCAAGGACATAAGTGAACCAGATTTTTTTTTTCCTGACAACAGACAATGGATTTATTGTCATCATTAGAGTCTTAATTCCAGATGTTTATTGAATTCAAATTCCACCATCTGCTGTGGCGGTATTCGAACCAGGTCCCCAGAGTGTTGTCTGGTCTCTGGATTAACAGTCCACTGATAATACCACTAAGTCAATGCCTCCCAGATCCGGTGGCCTTTGTTCAGAACTGAGGAAGTGTACCAGGCCTGAAACGTTAACTCTGATTTCTCGTCACAGATGCTGCCAGACCTGCTGAGCTTTGCCAGAATCTTCTGTCTGTTATTTTTGCCTTCCTCAGTCACTGATAACTTCAAAAGTTTCCTTCCATGTCTGTACTCAATATCCAGTCCATATATGGTCATTGTAACAATGTAACAACTTGATCTATTTATATACCTTAATTGTAACTTTAAAAATGCCCTTACTTAACACGCATTCAATGCAATTAGAGTGTATATTTGTGAGGAAGATTCAATCTATCCCTCTTCAAATGCTGTGAATGACAACGGGCTTTCAAAGATGAACTTTACTGGAACTGCATTGGTTTATAGAGAAAAAAAAAAATTGTATTTTGTTGGTGGTGTTTGACCCTTGGATTGAATGTATATATCTGGAAATTGAGCTCAATGCAAATCTTAGCTCTGTGCCTGTGGAAAGTAAATTCTCCACTCTGACATTACTAACATACCTGCTGTTTGGTAGGAGCAGCTGGTCACACTTGGTCCTGGAAATATGACATTGTCTTGGCCCATCAAATATTTGCCTGGAGGAAGACAGAACAGAATTCTCCTGTGAATCAACATCCAACGAGTTTGAAAATATTAAAACTGATCAATGCAAAATTTAATTAATACTCATAATACTTCCTTGTTTTAAAGCCAACAATTGAAACAGGGAAGGGTCTGGCTCCATCATGAACCTGAGCTCCTCCTCGTCTCTTTCTTTTTGCGAAATTCTAAAACAATTTACTAAGATACAAAAACTAACCAACACCTGCACGGTCCATGAATTGAATGCTTACACATTTCAATACCCAGCTCCCAATACACTACCTATTTAAGGGAAGAACAACAGGCACTATTTCAAAAAAAAACGAGAGTTTTAAACCAGTGAGTGCTGTATTTATACTTTACATGATTAACACATTTGTACGTACTGTGACTTCTTTACGATTCAATGCCAATTGACAACAAACAACGTGAAACAGAAGCTAAACGATGAATTACCATCAGCGTTTGGAGGATTAAATATCACAAGAATGACCACCCAAGCAGCTTCTTGCCGCTGTGTCTCCCTCAGCAGGCCCACACACAGCCCGAGAAAGGCCTCTCTCTTCCCCGCCAGGCCGCTCACTCCAAGTTCCGGGACCAGTTCCAGCTCCGCTCGGCCTCTGACAAACAGCCCCCGGCTCTCCCTGAACTGAGCCCGAATCAATGCCGCTGTCGGAACCCAGCTTTGTGTCCCAGACTCACATTGCGATGCGCTGCTGGAAGGAGCCTGCTGTTCCCTCGCTTCCCTGGGCGCTGGTCTCTCCATTGCGGTCTGTTTCAAACAAACCTCTTCCACTCAGTGAGCAAATGCTCCTCAATGGCAGCGCTGGGGGATGGCCTCACGCATGCGCTCCTCCAGTCAGCAACAAGCAGCTTTGGGGGCCGGGCCAGCATCGCGCATGCGTTGCTTTTCCCAATGAGTCCCAGAAGCAAACATCAATTGGTCATTTTCCCAATTCCCTTTACTCCCAGTTTGAGCAAAGCAAATGGGGCTGTGGGGGAAAGGGCAGAGAACGTTTCAGGCTGGGGCATTGGCCTTTTCTGAAGCTCCAATGGAGATCATTCCCGGGTCATGTTAATAACTTACATTCTGATGGGGAAGCTGTGAAGTTGACACCATTCGACCCTTTAATGTGCTTCACCATTCAATAACATCACGTCGGATCTCAGCTTAATTGCAGTATTCAATCCTGCTGACCTCCGTCTCATTTTAACTCTGTCAAAATAACATACAGACCGATGGAACAAATGGGACATTCTTACGAAGGCAGAATGTAACTGTTGGAGGGAGTCTTGCGGCGCGGTGGTAGTGTCCCTATTTCTGGGTCAGGAGGACCGTGCTAAAGTTACACCCGGACCAGAGGCGTGTAATAACATTTCCGGAACGCGATGCAAATACCAGTTTCGAGAAGATGACTGATTTTATTCTCAGGAATGCTGCAGACAGAAACCTTGTGATGAACGGGATACTTCAACAATAGACCCTAAATGTTCTTGTTTACTCACTCCTGGGACGTG
>NW_025966399.1:19843-21177 GCF_021869965.1 Rhincodon typus
CCCGTCCCTAGTTTCCTCCCTTGAGAAGGTGGTGCTGAGCCGCCTTCAAGAACAGTTGTATCCATGTACTGCCCACATTGCCGTTAGTAGGGAGTTCCAGAGTCTTGATCCAGCGACAGTGAAGGAAAGGGGATATATTTCTAAGTTAGGATGGTGGGTGGCTTGGATGGGAATTTGCCCTCTATCAAGGTAGTGTTCCTCCACATCGGATGCCCAAATCCTTTTAAATGGATGTATTCGTGAGTATGGAAGGTGCTCTTTTTACAGTTTACAAAACTGTCGTGTAAGAGGGCTATTTAACATAGTTTTTGATCCATGGAAGAGGCGTACAAATTGAGAAGAAAAAGAACTTGAAAGAAAATAAAAGTCCCTGAAGCTGGGGAAAATTTCAAAATTCGGAAAGAAGGAATAAACAAATGCATTGATTATGAATGAGAAAATGTGGAAAAGAGCAAGTTTGCAGAAGCCATTAAAAACTAACTGTTAATGTATTGATAAATATGTAAAAGGAGGTTGGAAATAAAACTAGGTTGGTAAACACAAATGCACGTCACTTACAATCAAAAAGGGGGGAGTCCATTGTGAGGAATAAAAAATGGCTACCCAACTGAATACTTACTGTTGTTCTCTGTTCACACAGGACGACACACATAACACACCAGGAATGTTGAGGAAATCAGAGTTTAGTGAGAGGGAGAAACTGAATCAAGTCAGTATTATTCAGTAAATTGTGTTGGGAATATTGATAGGATTGAAGGCTGGGAAATACCAGTGACTGATAATTTATGTCCCAGAGCTCTTAGAAATAGTGGATGTATTGCTGGTGATGTTCCAAACCTTTATAGGTGCTACAATAATTTCCAAAGATTGGAGGGTAGCTAATGTAAGCAATCTATTTGAAAATGGAGTGGAGAGATAAAACTTGGAATCTTAGACCAGGGGAAAAAAAAAGATTTTATTGCAGATAATTGGGATAAATTGTCAGGATCAGACAGAGTCAGCATGGATTTGAAAGATCTGTTCCTCTGTTGTAATGTTCTATGTTCCCAGCCTGACAAATCGACTGGATTAGAGATGATAAAGCAGAGGTGTTAATTTTAATTTACAAAAACTTTTTAACAAAATCCCACATAAGATATTAGCAGTTAACATCAAGGAACTGGGATTGGTGCAGCGCATTCAGAATGATTTAAAAAGAACGAGCTGGATAATAGGAAACACACAGAGGGAATGCATGGATCTTTTTCTCAATGGCAAGAATCAGTTTTAGGATCAAAGCTCTTCACAATATATTCACAGTGATTTAGATGAGGGAACCAAATGTAATATCTCCA
>NW_025966399.1:21277-37345 GCF_021869965.1 Rhincodon typus
CCTGATATGCAATTCCTCCAGTTTATACAAAAGGAGTTGATACTTCAGTTGCCTCTCCAAGTCAAAGAGATGGTGAGACATTTGGAGGTGCGATTAATATCCTCTTCAATTTATTTCTTGGAGCAGTTCATAAGAATTCTGTCACAAAATTCAACAGTTTTTTCCGATGGAGTGAACAAATGATATTTAGTTTATGACCACAGCAATTATCATGGATTTAAATGCATGGGGATTGAATTACTGAGCTCACATTCTGTTCTGTTTGTCTCTTATCATGAAAAGCGAGCTCTCTAATCTGAAATCCATGAGGAGAAATCACTTTGAATGTTACACGTTCTGAGGCTTGCAGTGTACATGATCTTCATGGCTGTTAGATGTTGTAGCACATGTGTCGGGAGAGTGTATGTATTTGCAACTCATTGTAAATCAGTGTGTGTGTGCGCGCGCGCATGGGTGTGCGTGCGAGAGAGAGACAGAGAGAGAGAGAGAGATAGAGAACACGTGCACTCAGTAAGCATTCTCTGTCAGGCTTTGGCACAGGATGTGTGTACTTAAAAGTCACATTATTTAATTGTTCTGTCTCTGCCTGGGACATGTATTGGTCAAACGTTTAATACTGTCCTGCTCAGTTACTGATGTGAATGTTTCCGTCCATATCTGTACTCAGTATCTACTTCACATATGGTTGGTGTAACTATGCAATGGCATGAACTAATTATTCACCTTAACAAGGTTTACTAAGCATTCCTTCAGTGATATAGGAAAGCCTCCAGAGACTAACTAACTTCTGTATTCTCTATTTGAATCTTTTCCTTAATGCTTTTAGTGATCTTTGTATTCTATTATGTACGTATATTTATAGATTTCAACATATGAATCTGAAGAATCTTTAACTAGAACCTATTTCTTAATACTGTGAATAATTTCAAAGAAACAACTAATCGCTGCAAAATGGTGTTATCTGCTGTTTTCATGACTGTCTAGGCTGACTGTCTTTTGGGATGATTCACACCCCTTGCCCTAACTAACTCTGTTCACCTAAAGAGACAACATCCTTTCATTAATGAGTTTGGAATCAATTACGACTGTAATTTAATGAACGTGTTTGATCCTGTCATACTTATATGAACCATAATCCCATTAGTTCATCTGTTTGTTATTGCAGGAGTTTACTATCCTGTTCAATGTTTGTTCCAAAACTTCAAACTGTCTCTAACAAATCTTCTTGCAGTTGTTGTTTGTGCAATGCTCCCTTTTGCCTCAGAATAACCTCTTCTCAAAAGTTTTATTCTTTATTCATTCACAGTATGAGGGTGTTGCTGACTAGGCTCGCATTTATTGCCTGTCCCGAATTGCCCAGAGGGCAGTTCAGAGTCAACCACATTATTGTGGGTCTGGAGTCACATGTAGGCCAGACAAGGTAAGGATGGCAGTTTCCTTCCCTCAAGGACATGAGTGAACCAGATGTTTTTTTTTTCCTGACAACAGACAATGGATTTATTGTCATCATTAGATTCTTAATTCCAGATGTTTATTGAATTCAAATTCCACCATCTGCTGTGGCAGTATTCGAACTCGGTCCCCAGAATGTTGTCTGGTCTCTGGATTAACAGTCTAGTGATAATACCACAAAGCCAATGCCTCCCAGATCCGGTGGCCTTTGTTCAGAACTGAGGAAGTGTACCAGGCCTGAAACGTTAACTCTGATTTCTCGTCACAGATGCTGCCAGACCTGCTGAGCTTTGCCAGAATCTTCTGTTTATTATTTTTGTCTTCCTCAGTCACTGATAACTTCAAAAGTTTCCTTCCATGTCTGTACTCAATATCCAGTCCATATATGGTCATTGTAACAATGTAACAACTTGATCTATTTATATACCTTGATCATAACTTTAAAAATGCCCTTACTTAACGTGCATTCAATGCAGTTAGAGTGTATATTTGTGATGAAGATTCAATCTATCCCTCTTCAAACGCTATGAATGACAATGGGCTTTCAAAGATGAACTTTACTGGAACTGCACCGGTTTATCGAGAAAAAAAAAATTTGTATTTTGTTAGAGATAGTAGGAACTGCAGATGCTGGTGAATCCGAGACAGCAAGGTGCAGGGCTGGATGAACACAGCAGGTCAAGCAGCATCATAGGAGCAGAGAGGCTGATGTTTCGGGCCTAGAGTATTTTGTTGGTGGTGTTTGACCCTTGGATTGAATGTATATACCTGGAAATTGAGCTCAATGCAAGTCTTAGCTCTGTGCCTGTGGAAAGTAAATTCTCCACTCTGACATTACTAACATACCTGCTGTTTGGTAGGAGCAGCACCGAGGAAATATGATATTGTCCTGGCCCATCAAATATTTGCCTGGAGGAAGACAGAACAGAATTCTCCTGTAAATCAACATCCAATGAGTTTGAAAATATTAAAACTGATCAATGCAAAATTTAATTAATACTCATAACACTTCCTTGTTTTAAAGCCAACAATTCAAACAGGGAAGGGTCTGGCTCCATCATGAACCTGAGCTCCTCCTCGTCTCTTTCTTTTTGCGAAATTCTAAAACAATTTACTGAGATACAAAAACTAACCAACACCTGCACGGTCCATGAATTGAATGCTTATACAGTTCAATGCCCAGCTTCCAATACACTATCTATTTAAGGGAAGAACAACAGGCACTATTTCAAAAAAAAATACGAGAGTTTTAAACCAGTGAGCGCTGTATTTATACTTTACATGATTAACACATTTGTATGTACTGTGACTTCTTTACGATTCAATGCCAATTCGCAACAAACAACGCGAAACAGAAGCTAATGGTGAATTACCATCAGCGTTTGGAGGATTAAATATCACAAGAATGACCACCCAAGCAGCTTCTTGCCGCTGTGTCTCCCTCAGCAGGCCCACACACAGCCCGAGAAAGGCCTCTCTCTTCCCCGCCAGGCCGCTCACTCCAAGTTCCGGGACCAGTTCCTGCTCCGCTCGGCCTCTTACAAACAGTCCCCGGTTCTCCCTGAACTGAGCCCGAATCAATGCCGCTGTCGGAACCCAGCTCTGTGTCCCGGACTCACATTGCGATGCGCTGCTGGAAGGGGCCTGCTGTTCCCTCGCTTCCCTGGGCACTGGTCTCTCCATTGCGGTCTGTCTCAAACAAATCTTTTCCACTCACTGAGTAAATGCTCTTCAATGGCAGCGCTGGGGGATGGCCTCACGCATGCGCTCCTCCAGTCAGCAACAAGCAGCTTTGGGGGCCGGGCCAGCATCGCGCATGCGTTGCTTTTCCCAATGAGTCCCAGAAACAAACATCAAATGGTCATTTTCCCAATTCCCTTTACTCCCAGTTTGAGCAAAGCAAATGGGGCTGTGGGGGAAAGGGCAGAGAACGTTTCAAGCTGGGGCATTGGCCTTTTCTGAAGCTCCAATGGAGATCATTCCCGGGTCATGTTAATAACTTACATTCTGATGGGGAAGCTGTGAAGTTGACGGCCATTCGACCCTTTAATGTGCTTCACCATTCAATAACATCACGTCGGATCTCAGGTTAACTGTAGTATTCAATCCTGCTGACCTCCGTCTCATTTTAACTCTGTCAAAATAACATACAGACCGATGGAACAAATGGGACGTTCTTACGAAGGCAGAATGTAACTGTTGGAGGGAGTCTTGCGGCGCGGTGGTAGTGTCCCTATTTCTGGGTCAGGAGGACCGTGCTAAAGTTACACCCGGACCAGAGGTGTGTAATAACATCTCTGGAACGCGATGCAAATAACAGTTTCGAGTAGATGACTGATTTTATTCTCAGGTATGTGCAGACAGAAACCTTGTGATGAACGGGACACCTCAACAATAGACCCTAAATGTTCTTGTTTACTCACCCCTGGGACGTGGATGTCGCTGGCTGGGCCCAACATTTATTGCCCGTCCCTAGTTTCCTCCCTTGAGAAGGTGGTGCTGAGCCGCCTTCTGGAACAGTTGTATCCATGTACTGCCCACATTGCCGTTAGTAGGGAGTTCCAGGGTCTTGATCCAGCGACAGTGAAGGAAAGGGGATATATTTCTAAGTTAGGATGGTGGGTGGCTTGGATGGGAATTTGCCCTATATCAAGGTAGTGTTCCTCCACATCGGCTGCCCAAATCCTTTTAAATGGATGTATTCGTGAGTATGGAAGGTGCTCTTTTGACAGTTTACAAAACTGTCGTTTAAGAGGGCTATTTAACATAGTTTTTGATCCATGGAAGAGGCGTACAAATTGAGAAGAAAAAGAACTCGAAAGAAAATAAAAGTCCCTGAAGCTGGGGAAAATTTCAAAATTAGAAAGAAGGAATAAACAAATGCATTGATTATGAATGAGAAAATGTGGAAAAGAGCAAGTTTGCAGAAGCCATTAAAAACTAACTGTTAATGTATTGATAAATATGTAAAAGGAGGATGGAAATAAAACTAGGTTGGTAAACACAAATGCATGTCACTTACAATCAAAAAGAGGGGAGTCCATTGTGAGGAATAAAAAATGGCTACCCAACTGAATACTTACTGTTGTTCTCTGTTCACACAGGACGACACACAGAACACACCAGGAATTTTGGGGAAATCAGAGTTTAGTGAGAGGGAGAAACTGAATCAAGTCAGTATTATTCAGTAAATTTGGTTGGGAATATTGATAGGATTGAAGGCTGGGAAATACCAGTGACTGATAATTTATGTCGCAGAGCTCTTAGAAATAGTGGATGTATTGCTGGTGATGTTCCAAACCTTTATACGCGCTACAATAATTTCCAAAAATTGGAGGGTAGCTAATGTAAGCAATCTATTTGTAAAGGGAGTGTAGAGATAAAACTTGGAATTTTAGACCAGTCAGCCTGCAGGGAAAAAAGAAGATTTTATTGCAGATAATTGGGATAAAATGTCAGGATCAGACAGAGTCAGCATGGATTTGGAAGACCTGTTCCTCTGTTGTGATGTTCTATGTTCCCAGCCTGACAAATCTACTGGAGTAGAGATGATAAAGCAGAGGTGTTAATTTTAATTTACAAAAACTTTTTAACAAAATCCCACATAAGATATTAGCATGTTAACATCAAGGAACTGGGATTGGTGCAGCGCATTCAGAATGATTAAAAAAAAACTAGCTGGATAATAGGAAACACACAGAGGGAATGCATGGATCTTTTTCTCAATGGCAAGAATCAGTTTTAGGATCAAAGCTCTTCACAATATATTCACAGTGATTTAGATGAGGGAACCAAATGTAATATCTCCAGATTTCACAATGACACAAAATTGGTTGGATGGTCAGTTCTGAGAGAGGATGCATTGCTTGTGAAGAAGTCGAGTCAGTGGGCAAATGCATATCAGACACTGTATAATGTGTATAAATGTAGGGTTATCCACTTTGGTAACAAAATAAAAGGAAGGGAGGTCATTTTCTGAAAGTCGATAAATGGACACAGTGAAATTTGCAACGAGACCTGGGTGTCCTCATACACTAATCACTGAAAGTAAGCATGCAGGTGCAGCAGGCAGTGAGGAAGGTGAGAGGTATATTGGCCTTTGTGGAAAGAGGATTTGAGTACAGGAGAAATGGTGAATTGTGACAATTTAACAGGGCATCTGTGAGACAACACTTAGAATACTGAGAGCAGGTTTGGCCTCCTTATCTGAGGAAGGATGGTATTACTATGAAGGTAGTTTTAACAGGCAGATTACTGGGATGGAAGGATAGGTTGAATTGGTTGTGAATATATGTGCTGAAATTCAGAAGAATGAGGGATTCTCTTAGAAATCTGTAAGACACTAACAGACCTAGAAAGTATAAATGCAAGAAGAATATTCCTGTTGGTAGGAGTCATATTTTTAGGAGAAAGGATAGGCCATTCAGGGCTGAGAAGGTGAGAGTCTGCTTCATTCAGAAAGTGGTGATCTTGTGGAATTCTCTGCCACAGAAATCAGCCACGTTCAACGCATTGTATGATTTCAATATGGTGTTGGGTGTAGCACTTGTGGCCAAAGGCCCGAAACGTTAGCCTTCCTGCTCCTCTGATGCTGCTTGGCCTCCTGTGTTCATCCAGTTCAACACCTTGTTATCTCACATTCTCCAGCATCTGCAGTTCCTACTATCTCAGAATCAAGGTATAATTGGCTTAATGGCAAGATACAGAGAGTGAAGATGGAGGGTTGCTTTTTGGACTGTAGGCCTGTCAACCTGTGGTGTTCCAGAGGGATTGGTATTGGGTCCTCTTTTGCTTGTCATTATATAAATGATTTGAATGAGAATATAGAAGGCATGGTAAACAAGTTTGTGGATGAAAGCAAAGTTAGTAGCATCGTAGTAAGTGGAGAAGGTTTCCGAAGATTACGAATGGATCTTGATCAAATACCTCGATGGGCTGCAAAATGACAGATAGAATTCAATCTGGATGAATGCAACGTTTTCCATTTTGGAGCAACATACAAAGGTAGGCCTTGTACGATTAATGGGAGGGACTTGGTAGTGTTGTCAGACAGTGGGACCTGTCCTGTTGAAGACCTGTTGAAGTCTGCATCACATCTAAACAGGCTGTAAAGAAGGCATGCTTGCCTTCATTGCACAGTCCTTTGAGTTTATGAGGTGGGAAGTCACACTGAGGTTCTAAGGGTCTTTAGTGAGGCCACGTCTGGAATACTGTGACCAGTTCTTGTTGGACATTTAGAGGAAAGATATTATTAAGCTGGAGAGGGTTCAGAAGAGATTCACCAGTAATTTGCCATGTGTGTGAGGTTTGAGTTACAAAGAAAGGATGGATAGGCTGGGACTTTTTTCACTGGAGCATAAAATGTTGAGGGGTCATCTTATAGAAGTTTATAAAATAATGACGGGGGTGAGGCAGAGTTGATGGTCGTTGTCCTTTGCCTGGGATTGGGGGGGGCGGGCGCGGGGTGCGGGGCGTGGAAGTGAAGACCAGGGTGAACATTTTTAACGTGACAGGAGAGAAATTTTTAAAAAAAAGACTTGAGAGTTTTTTTTTACATAGAGCATGGACGCATGTGGAATGAAGTTCCTGACGAAATTGTCTCTATGGCTACAATTATAACATTAAAACGACATTTGGATAAGTACATAAATAAGAAAGAAAATAGGCCAGGGACAGGTAGGTGGAACTAGTTTAGGTTGGCATTATATTCGGCATGTAATGGTTGGACCGAAGGTTCTGCATCCTTACTGAATGACTCTATATGAGAGAAAAACTGACACAGGCTATTGAGTTGGATGATCTGCCATTTTCATGATGAGTGGGAGAAGAGGTATGAAGGGCCGATTGGTTAGGTCCAGTTGCTATTATTTATGTTTCTATGGCTGTTTATTCCCAGAACCGATGTTGTCTATTGTCCCCGGAATGAAAAATACTGATCTGGGTGAGCAAACTTCAAACCAGATGATTGGCTGTTGGAGGTGAATCTGAAGAAGAGCGAATCTCCGGCGCACAGGCCTCAGCGAGTTTAACAGTTACTGAGGAGAAAAACTACAACTAACTCCCTGGATATCGGAACAAAGGCTGAAAGGAAAATAAATTATATCCTTATATCCAATTTACATTTGGCGATATTTCTGGCCTGTGACTGTGCGGATGTGAATATTGAGTCAGAGAGACTGTCGGAAAAGGGCGGGCGGGTTAGTCTAACGTACCTGTGTTTGTGTGTACGCTCATATCATGATATTCCCGAATCTCTCTTTGCAAATAAAAAAAATTTTCAATTCAAATTATCCCCCTGCTCCCCCACTAAACTCCAAAGGTAGAATTCAAGGCAGTGTATTTGTTGATTTTAAGATTTCAGTCTAAAAGCGACGATAATGTCAGCGCTCAGCTCAGTCAGCGCGATTCGTGCAGCAGAAAAATGCGTTCAACTCGACAACGGAAGCGTCAATTCGAGTGAAAACGTTTTTGCCGCAAACCTTCCTGTGTCAGGGTCAGGAACGATCGAGCCTGGCTCTCTGGAAATGCTGAAGTGCAGAGGAACTGGAGAGTTTCGGCCGATAGAGAAACACAGAGAGGCAGCAGGAGCAGGGAGCTGAGGGAAGGTTGTCTCCGCGCCGTCCGCTCGCTGCCTTTAAGTTGCTCAGTGCCGCCACCAGCAGCTTCATTGCTGACCCAGTTCAGTCTGACACAGAGAGATTCAGCGCAGAGTTCTCAACATGAGCGACAGTGCAGCCGCCGAAACGGCTCCTCCAGCTTCCGCCATCACCAAACCCAAGACTCCCAAGAAGAAGAAGGCGGCGGCTCCCAGGAAAAAACCAGCCGGTCCCGGGTTGGGTGAGCGGATTGTGAAGATTGTCGGGGAGAGCAGCGATCGGAAGGGGACGTCTCTGGCCGCTATAAAGAAGGCGCTGCAGAGAAGCGAGGTCAATGTGGAGAAGCAAAATGCACAGATCAGGATGGCTATCAAGAGGTGTCTGGCGAAAGGCTCCCTGGTTCTGGTCAAGGGCCAAGGCGTCTCCGGCTCCTTCAAACTCCCTAAGAATCCAGTCAAGGCAAAAGTGGGAAAGAAAATGAGACCAGCAGCAGCAGCCAAGAAACCAGCCGTGAAGAAAACAACGGCCAAGAAGGCGACAGTGAAGAAATCCCCAGCCAAGAAAGCAACAGGCAAGAAAGCGGCCGTCAAGAAGGCAGCAACGCCAAAGAAAGCGGTGAAGAAAGCAGCGCCGAAGAAAAAGACTCCCGTGAAGAAGGTGAAAAAGACCAAGAGTCCCAAGGCCGCAAAACCGGTCCCGAAATCGGGTAAACTGAAGGCCAAGCCCAAAGCGAAAGTGACCAAGAAAGCAGCAAAGAAATGAAGCAGTCGGTGCAACATGTAACCACCTGAACCCAAAGGCTCTTCTCAGAGCCACCCACATCTCTCAGGAAAGAGCTGAGCCCGGATCGAATGATCCCTGTCCCGGTCCCGAGTGCAGACACAGCTTAAACATGAATTGATTCGAGTAACTCAAATATCACACTTGCCGTGATTTACCACAGCGGAGACTGAGAATGGGGAAGGTATCACATGGGGAGGGTCAATGGAACTGCATCTCGTTATTTCATACCGCGAGTTGGAATTCTGCCCAGACACTAATGTTACATATTGCAGTATATGTATCTCATTAACCCTTACAGGAATTATATTTTGTTTAGTTTTGATGCTGGGACCCCGGCGATATTTTAATGGAGTCTTCCTTCTATTTACCTGTTAAAGACATTTCAGGCAGCAATTACAAATTGTGTTCTGCTTACAATCTGGGCGAAATAAAAATGTACCGAAAAAATGTGATTCTGTAAATATTCGTTTTGAAGATGTTTAAATCGGCGGGTTTGATAAGATTGATTAATCGCGGTTACACGGCCGGTTGATCAGTTTGTCCGGGCTGTATTACAGCCCGCGCTTTCCTTCTGCCTGTTACAGAAAGATCAGGCAATGATCCCGTGTCCGGTCCGCGCTGTGTGCAAGCTCGGTTTAAAAAAAATTGGGGAAAGCAGCGCATGCGCGATACTTGCCCTTCCCCCCCCCCGCAACTCCCCACAAATGTTGGTTGTTGCAGACTGGCGGAGCAATTGCATGAGGCCCTCCCCCAGCGCTGCCATTGAGGAGCATTTACTCAGTGAGTGGAAGAAGTTTGTTTGAAACAGACCGCAATGGAGAGACCAGCGCCCAGGGAAGCGAGGGAACAGTAGGCTCCTTCCGGTAACATATCGAGGTGTGAGTCTGGGACACAGAGGGTGCTCCGAGATCGGCATTGATTCGGGCTCAGTTCAGGGAGAATCGGGGGCTGTTTGTGAGAGGCCGAGCGGGGCGGGAACTTGTCCCGGAACTTGGAGTGAGCGGCCTGGCGGGCAAGAAAGAGGCCTTGCTCGGGCTGTATGTGGTCGAACACAAGCGGCAAGAAGCTGCTGGGGGTCATTCTTGTGGTTTTCAAATCTCTGAACACTGATGCAAATTACTGTTTGGCCTCTATTTCACGCTGTTTGTTGTGGTAAATAGTGGAAACATAGACAAGATTGTGGGAATACAAGTATCTTGTGTAGGACGTAGATTGGAGTTAACATCATATGTCTGGAGTAAAACATTTGAAATAGTGCCTATTGTTCTTTTCAACAGTTAGTATGTTGGAATCTGGTAACATGAACTGTGTCAACATTGCAGCATCTTCGGGTAGCACCTTAGATGGAATTGCTTAGTTTCTGAATCTCACTCAATTGGTATCGAATTATATATTTAAAAAAAAAATCCTCAGACAAGGAGCAGCTCGATGTAAGAATGGAATCAGACTTGTATTTGAATTGATGGCTTTAAAGAAAAGACAGAATTCTCATGACACAAAGTTCTCGTCCAATAGGTTTATTTAAAATTATAAGCTTTTGGACTTCTGCTCCTTTGACAGGTGAAGTTAAAGAAAAGAAACATCCTAATAACTATTAACTGAATATATGTTAATCTGTTTGAGATTGTTAAACTTGGCTGATGTTGATTTACAGGAGATATCTCTTCTGTCTTCCTCCAGGCAAATACTCGAAGGACCAAGATGATGTAATATTTCGTCGGTACAAAGCCAAGTGTGAGCAGCTGCTTCCAACTAACAGCAGGTATGTTACTGCGATCAGAGTGACAGAGTGGATTGAATCAGACTTACATTGAGCTCAATTTCCAGAGATGTATCCAAAGATACAACCAACCAAACACAACTGAGGAAAGGCAAGTTTGTTTTTTGTTTCCATTGTCAATTGACATCATGCTGGTTCCAATTAATATCATTCATAGCCCATTAACATTCACATCATGTTTGAAATGTTAACGGCTGACTCCTTGTTGAAAGTACTCAAACAGGAAAGGAATCAACTTTACATTTAGTAAGGGTATTTTATAATGTCACAAACCAGTTAAAGAAAGACTCCTCCTACTGCCCCCTTGATCATGACCCTGCCCCTGACCACCAAAACATCATCTCTCAGACCATCCACAACCTCATCACCTCAGGTAACCTCCCACCCACAGTCTCCGACCTCATCGTTCCCCAACCCCGCACCACCCATTTCTGCCTCCTTCCCAAAATCCACAAACCCGACTGCCCTAGTTGACCCATTGTCTCTGCGTGATCCTGCCCCACCGAACTTATCTCCAATGATCTCAACTCCATTTTCTCCCCCCAGTCCAGGAACTCCCCACCTACATCTGTGACACCACCCACGCCCTCCACCTCCTTCAAAACGTCAGATTCCCTGGTCCTCAACACCTCATCTTCACCATGGACGTCCAGTCCCTGGATACTTGCAATCCCAATGCAGATGGCTTAAAAGCCCTCCGCTTCTTCCATCTCCCGCAGGCCCCACCAGTCCCCCTCCACCGATATCCTTATCTGCTTAGCTGAACTCGCCTTTACCCTGAACATCTTCTCCTTCAACTCCTCCCACTTCCTACAGACAAAGTGGGTGGCCATGGGTACACGCATGGGCCCAAGCTATGCCTGCCTCTTTGTAGGATACATGGAACAGCTGCTCTTCTGCAGCTACACTGGCCCTATCCTCCGTTATACCGATGACTGGATCGGCGCCGCCTCGTGCTCCCACGAGGAGCTCGAACAGTTCATCCACTTTACTAACACCTTCCACCCCAACCTTAAGTTCACCTGGACCATCTCTGATACCTCTCTCTCCTTCCTGGACATCTCTGTTTCCATCTCTGGCAACCAACTGGAAACTGACATCTATTTCAAGCCTACTGACTCCCACAGCAACCTCGAATACACCTCCTCTCACCCACCTTCCTGCAAGAATGCCATCCTCTATTCCCAAATCCTTCACCTCTGCCGCATCTGCTCCCGAGATGAGGCATTCCACTCCTGGACATCGCAGATGTCCTCGTTTTTCAAGGACTGCAATTTCCCCTCCACAGTAGTCGAAAATGCCTTTGACCACATCTCTCGCGTTTCTCGCAACTCATCCCTCACACCCCCCTTCCACAATAACAACAAAGACAGAATCCCCCTTGTCCTCACGTATCACTCCACCAACCTCCGGATTCAACGCATCATGCTCCGCTACTTCCCCCACCTGCAATCTGACCCCACTACCAAGGACATTTTTCCCTCGCCACCCTTATCTGCCTTCCGGAGGGACCATTCTCTCTGTGACTGCCTCGTCCACTCCCCACTAGCCCCACCACCCCTGGCACTTTTCCCTGCAACCGCAGGAAGTGCTACACCTGCCCTGACACCTCTTCCCTCATCCCCATCCCAGGCCCCAAGAAAACCTTCCACATTAAACAGATATTCACCTGCACATCTGCTAAGATGGTGTATTGTATCCACTGTTCCCGTTGTGGCCTCCTCTACATCGGGGAAACCAAGCAAAGGCTTGGAGACCGCTTTGTCGAACACCTACGCTCGCATCATGACAAGTGACTGCACCTCCCAGTCACAAACCACTTCAACTCCCCCTCCCACTCCTTGGACGGTATGTCCATCCCAGGCCTCCAGTGCCACAACGATGCCACCCGAAGGCTGCAGGAACAGCACCTCATATTTCGCTTGGGAACCCTGCAGCCCAATGGTCTCAATGTGGACTTCACAAGCTTCAAAATCTCCCCACCCCCAACCTCATCCCAAAACCAGCCCAGCTTGTCCCTGCCTCCTTGACCTGTCCATCTTTTCTCCCACCGATCCGCTCCTCCCACCTCGCTGACCAACACCCACCCGCACTTCCTGCCTACGAGCCTCATCCCCACCTCCTTGACCTGTCCATCATCTCTCCACCTATCTGGTCCTTTATCCACCTTCCAACATCGTCTCCTCACCTCTCTCTATTTATTTCAGAGTCCCCTTCCCCTCCCCCATTTTCTGAAATAGGGTCCAGTCCCAAAACGTCAGCTTTTCTGCTCCTCTGATGCTGCCTGGACTGCTGTGTTCATCCAGCTCTCACCTTGTTACCCCCTCAAAGAAAGACATCAAGTTGTTACATAGTTTCAACAACCACGTGTGACAAGTAGTGTTACTGACAAGTAGCAAATCACTACTGAGCCCATACAGACACATACACAAAGGTGCTGACTGATTCAGACTGAGTCCCAAATATGCTCATTGTATCAACACATAAGATACAAAGACTAACAACACTGTATACCCATACACACTACAGGTAACAGAAGCAAATACATATAAAATGTTTGTGGCTCTTCTTGATATAAGCAGAGGACTCTACAGGACAGAACAAAGACCTTTCAGCCCATCAAGTTGACAGTAGACAAAAACAAGCACCTGACAATTCTAATTCCATTCAGCCAGCATTCCATTGCAATAAGTGTGTCATGGCAGTATACGATTTGCCAACCCCAACTTTATCACAACATAATTCTCAACTTGTTCACCTTCAGGAATAGAAACCATATTTTCCATCTGTCTAGCAAATCTTTTTTTTTTCTTTTTTTGAAAAAAGAACATTGTTTAACTTTGTTTCCAAATTCACTTTAGTTTTCTACAGTGTCACTTGCCCCTCCCAATAAAATATTGCAAAAAAGCAAGAAAATAGAATGCAATTTCTTCACATTAATGATATAATCACCATTTAAAGCAATGAAGAATGATCCATTTAACTAAATCTTGTAATTGTTAAATTTTATCTTTTTCTTAGCAAAAAGAGTTCAACCATGTTCAATAAGTTTAAATCTTCTCCACTGTAAGACAGAAAATACAAGTCTTTTTGCTTTCCTCATCCCCACCACAGAGCATCATAAGAGTATTGCTGATGGCTTGCACCATTACACCACCGAGCAGGGTTATGTGATATCTATGATAGAATAATTAAGTGAATTAGCCAATACACTTTCCTGCAGAAGGAACATTGTGGTCATTCAGCTGAATACAGTTGATTTGTTCATTGCCCTTTCCCTTAGAGTCCAACAAAGGAAGCCACATCTATCCATTCCTCAGCATTATTCACAAAATTATGTTACTATGCACTCGGAAAAGCTGATGTCCTGAAGAACAGC
Source organism: Rhincodon typus (assembly GCF_021869965.1). Classification (NCBI taxonomy): domain Eukaryota; kingdom Metazoa; phylum Chordata; class Chondrichthyes; order Orectolobiformes; family Rhincodontidae; genus Rhincodon; species Rhincodon typus. The sequence continues at coordinate 35,268 of NW_025966399.1, forward strand.
CCTTGATATAATGTCTCCCAGTTAGACTCTGCACTGTTGGAGTTACAAAACCCTTTGCTTTTACATTACACAATCCATTACACAAAACAAATGCATGGAGCAAAAACTGACAGGTATGGGTTGATAACTGCACTCATACATTCTCAAAGCAGAAACTGACAGGCATGGATTGATAACTAAATTCACAGATTCACAAAGCAGTAGCTGGCATGTACAGATTGATAACTATACTTAGATATTCACAGAATAGAAACATACAGAGAAAGAATGATATCTGTACTCTTATTCATGTTGTACAAACATATCTGTACAGATTGCTAACTACACTCATAAACACATACATCAGAAACTGACAAGGAGAAATTGCTATTTATATTTCTATACCAGAACAGGCAGGTCCAAATTGCTAAGCACATTCACATATTCACAGCACACTCACTGGCTGATAGGGAAAGATTGATAAATGCCCTGAAATAGTCACGGAGCAGAGACTGCCAGTTACAGATTAATAACTGCACACTCAGATACACAGAGCTGAAACTGACAGGGACTGACCGGTAAATAGACTCAGACGTTCACATGGTAGTTACTGACAGAGAAAGTTTGATAACAAATCTATCATATCCACATAGCAAAAACTGACAGGAACAGATTAATAATAAAACTCCCAGTTTCACATTGTTTAAATTGACAGGTACAGTTTTATCACTAATCTGACATTTTCACAGAGCAGAATCTGACAAGTACAGATCGATAACTCAACTCAGATTGACAAGCAAATACAAACAGGTATAGAAATGACAACTACACTCACGAATTGACCATCAGAAACCAAAGATATAGATGCACAACTACACTCATTGACATGGCAGTAACGGAGAGCTACAGCTTGATAACTACAGTCACCCACCTGCATTACAGTAACTGTCAGGGACAGATTGATGACACTCACACATTCATATGACAGAAACTGACAGGTACTGATTAATAACTCAACCCACATTTGGATCTCACAGAAACTGACAGAGACTGATAATTACACTCTCATTATCATTGCAGAAACTGAGATTTATAACTGCACTCTCACATTCACATAACAGAAACTGAGAGTACAGATTTGATAACCATAGTCGCACATTCATATTGCAATAAGTGACAGGGATGGAATGATCCTACCTATGAAATATTATAAGAAAGCAAGAGAACAATGTCATTTGTTCAAATTATCAACACAGCTTCCCACAAAATCCTGATATCCTGAAAATCTACAAAAATTTGATCAGGCCCTGGCAATTTAGCCACCTTTATGTTTTTTTTACCACCTCTCACACCTCCTGTTATGTCATGTGGACTGTTTTCAAGACATCCATATTTATTTCCCCAAGTTCCCTCGCCTCCACAAGGACAGAATGATAACTAAACTCATATTCAAATAAGAGAAACAGATGGGGAGAGAATGATAATTACTCACATTCGCAAACCTGAAACTGACAAGTGCAGATGAATAACTACACTCAGATTTACAGAGCAGAAGTTGATGGTGACAGCATGATAACTGCTCTCACATACTCGCAGAGCAGAATCTGATGGTAGAGATAGTAGGAACTGCAGATGCTGGAGAATCCAAGACAACAAGGTGCAGGGCTGGATGAACACAGCAGGCCAAGCAGCATCATAGGAGCAGAGAGGCTGACGTTTCGGGCCTAGACCCTTCATCAGAAAAGGGGGAGGGGAAGGGGGTTCCGAAATAAATAGGGAGAGAGGGGGAGGCAGATAGAAGAGGGATAGAGGAGAAGATAGGTGGAGAGGAAACAAACAGGTCGAAGAGGTGGGGATGGAGCCAGTAAAGGTGAGTGTAGGTAGGGAGTTAGGAAGGGGATAGGTCAGTCCAGGGAGGACAGACAGGTCAAGGGGGCGGGATGAGGTTGGTCGGTAGGAGATGGAGGTGCGGCTTGAGGTGGGAGGAGGGGATAGGTGGGAGGAAGAACAGGTTAGGGAGGCAGGGACGAGCTGGACTGGTTTTGGGATGCAGTAGGGGGAGGGGAGATTTTGAAACTTGTGAAATCCACATTGATACC